>NC_072475.1:22197500-22435000 GCF_027574615.1 Eptesicus fuscus
TTCTGACACTGATTGACTGTCATCTACTTCTGACAAATACATCTTTCACCTACGCACACTTGACACTTACCTGTGAGTCTCTGATTAATCTAAATTATAGGACATTGCCTTCAGAGCCACTATGGTTTGAACACACCTTTTTATTCCATGGTTTTCTTAAAAAAGGAGGTACTAGGGCCAGAGGGATGGTTTGGTGGAAGGAAACACAACTACACATAAGATTTAAAATATATTCCCCATTTTCCCAGATATATTAAAGATCAGCCACATCATTTCTTTAGACGTCCTGCTTCTAATTCCAGAAATGGAAACTTGGTACCCAAGTTCTCAAATGTTCGACTTCTAAAAATGTCCCCACAGTTGGATTTCAAGTGTCTTTATTTTTGTTTTTGTCCTCTGATATTCAAGAAAACTATGATTTCCAGAAGAATTCTATTACAAAGCCATAATTACCAAGAATGTCTGTGTCCGAATGTATTTCGTGTTACTCTGGAAAGACCATACTAATTTTGGCTATGTATGGTCTTTGATACCACTTCTTGATGGCTTCCATCTTTGGTGAACATTTAATGGTAGTAATGAATGATAGACATCAATGTGGCACACCTGAGGGGTAAGAATTGAATCTACTTAGACTCACTGATGATGGTCTATGTGAAGTGACCCATTTTTTATACTGAGGGAACATGTTATAAATCAAGGCTGGAAGAACAGTATCTCTTTCCACATTATGATGGAAATATGTATCTTTTTCTGATATGATAGAAAAGTACCACCTGCCCTGCATCTCAGCAATACTTCTCTTTTTTTATATCAGTTAAGAGTAGGAGCTGCAAATTCAGAGGCCTACTGAGATCAGGCAGTAAGACTGATGAGTGAAGTGGGCTGGATGTAATACATTATGGAGGAGTGGAGACTGTGGATGAAAGTGAATGAACAATCTAACATGGACAGTTCTACACAGTTGAAGAAGATGCCATGTAGAGGGCAAGCCCAGAGTTGTAGACCTCCCTGCCCCCAGTTGTTTGAGAGACAGGAAATCCAGAGTTTTATATCAAATCACCCAAATTTTAAATATTGACAACCAATTTATTTACTTTTATTTGTGTCTGTGGGCACAGTTGGGTCCATTGATCATCGATGTGCAACTACAGTCTATTGTATTTAAGAACCAGATAGTCCTCTGCTACCTAAGGGGAGGGAGCTTTAGGGAAGGCCTTAAAGTCCCAGCCAGCCAAGCCATCACCTTCCACAGACTGACTTTTATTGCCACCTTAATCACTGCTAATAATTCCTACTTCTGGTCCAAGAAATCATTCTGAGTCTGAAATTATTTTCAAGAATCTGGAATTTAGGTTTATGGATCAGCAAGCGTTGACCATGTTTCACAGATCATATAGTAATAAAAACAATCTCTAACATTTATTGAACATAATTAAAAATGCCTTATATGTAATGACCAAGAACAGTAACAGCAATCACTTCAACAGGCCTTACTTGATGCCAGGCCTTGATCTACATGTTTCACATACATAAATTCATTTAATCCTCAGAAAAACCCTATGATACAGGATTACCTGCCCCCTCCCCCACCCCACACACTTTGTGATAAGGAAAATGAGGCACAAAGAAGTTAAGAAACTTGCCCAGGATGATTCCGTAAAAAAAAAAAAAAGGGGGGGGGTGAAGCTGGGATTCAAATAAAATCAATCTGATTCCTGGTGGTCATGTTCCCACCATTATGCCATCCTGCTACTTACCAAGGGGACAAAAGCAAGCAAGCAAGCAAAACACCCACAGCGGAGACCCATGGGCTTCCACTCCAGTTCCAAATTCTCTAATATACACATAAATGCATGAAAACATCAGTAAGCATTAGGAAAAGTAGGAAATAATCCATTATCAACAGATGCTTTTATGCGGGAGAGAGATGACATTTATTGAAAATTCTCCATGTGCAAGTGATTTACCTACATTAATATCTCATTTAATCTTCACCCAAACGTCATGCAGGGTATCCTCATCCCATTCTGCACCTGGGGAAACGGAAGATCTCCAGTGGAGGTGAGACCAGTCAAGGGAGCCCATTAAGGAAAACCACACAGAAGACTCCAGAGATTAGTTCGACTGAAAACACATCAATATATTTAGAAGCAATCTTTTCTGATCATGTCAGTATTTGGCTTTGAACCTGTTCATTCCCATTGGGAAAGGGCTGGGGTGGAAGCAGAGACGAGTATATCAGGATCACCAGGGGAGTGTTTCCAAGACACACCTGACCCCACTTCCCTACAAGGTAGGTCAGTACAGGGGAAGGGCAACACAATCCCCTGTCTCCCCAGATAAAGGGTAAAGTCCAAGTATGCCTCCAATCAGAAAGGTGCTGCCTGCTTTTGTCCAGGTGACTGCTTTGAAGGTTCAAATGCAGGAATGTTTCCGCTTCGCCTGCCCTAATTTGGGCTGCTGGGACATCTCATCTCCTGTTTCCCCCTTTCCATAATGACATCCTAGTTCTGCTAATCCAGCCACATCCCTATAAACCTAAAATACTCATCCTCCCATGGTGTTTACACATTTCAAATATTTGTAGCCCATTAAAAAGATATCCAGCACATGGAGAAATAGAGATCCACATTTGGAAAACATAAATCTGAGGCACTGGGGATTACAGGCTCTCTTTTTAAATTTTTTTTTAAAGATGAGAAAGGTTTCTTTTGATATTAAACAGAACTCTGAACCTAGCAAGCTGCACATTCTTTTTAGGATATGCCTCCCAAAGAGGTTTACCAGCCCTGAAGGAACCTTTCGGATTGAACACTATGTCTTCTATCTCCCTCATTTTGCCTTACATCATCGCGTGGCACTAGTTCTGCTCTTCCCTTCTCCCTGATGCCAGAAGATGCCAGGGACATCTCCTCCCAGACCAGAGGAAGTGTGTGCCTACTCTGTACCTCCTGTGGTTTCCCCCTTTGCCTCCACATGGATTGCATGCACACACACTTCAAACCTGACAGAGGACAGAACATCCAGGTGATCCATGGGGAGAACGTCTTACCATCCCCTTATGCCCACCCAAGCCCAGGCGCTCCATTTGGGGACCTGGAAGGTGGACATAAGTGGCTAAGACATCATTTACCTTCAGAGCTCCAGCAATTCACTCCTTATCCCCTGATGGAGTCCCTCCTCCCAACTAACTCACGGCAGTCCTCCCCGCTTACTCCTTCCCTACTTACATTTTTCCCTGGAAAGAAACTGGCTCACTCATACAAAGGCTGTGACAAAGCATGACTTGCTGTGCCACTGTTGAGATGTCTACCTTAATGCAAGACAAGGACCCCAATTTGAAGGGAAGATCTAGTTGTGACACTGGGAAGAGTTATTATTGAACAAAATGGGGAGATGTGTGGAGAATTAAGAATGGATGTGTTTGTTGGAAATTCATGAAATCAGCCTCAGACAAAATGAGAAGATCTTTTCCTCTGTTCCACATAAAAATCACTTCCCCTCTAAAAAAGGGGAGTAAAAAACCTCACTCCTTCTCTCTTCCAAACCCCCATTCCTTAAAATGCTCATCTCTGCTTCTACTCCTAGGCTGCTGAACATATGATGAAGGAAGACATATATAACACAATCTTAAAAAGTTGTGCCATAAAGGATAAGGTTTTAACCTCACATGGACTGCCCCCCTCTCCCCCACCACATACACATTCCATTCTGCACAGGGACTATTTTGAACCTAATCTCACTCACTTTTTTTTAGTTGACAAACACCCTTCCTTCAGTTGATAGAGAAACCATCAAGCCAGGATTCATGCTTCGTCTTGTGCCTAAATACTGCCATTGTCATCATCACCACCATAGCTAACAGTTTGCTCCCAAATATCACCAGAAACAGTGTGATGTTCTCCCTACCAACAAACCCCTCCCACCCTACTGGCCAACATCCATTTCTTCTCCTGCTTGCTCTGACACCCAGTTCCAACAAGTATCTACTCTTTAGTCTAAATTTTAAATTGTGCTCATCTCTGGCTCCTTCTCTTCAACTTCACAACATTTATTCCAAAAGTACTTAAAAAAACAAGCAAACAAAAACACATCGACTGCCTTAGAGGACCCAACCCTCTGTTGCTTTTGCCTTTTCAATGCCTCCTAATTGATCTCTCTGCCTTCAGCCTTACCTCTCAATAATTCAGATTCTATGTGACTAAACATGAAGCCATCAAATCTGATTGTGCCCAGACTCAGGAAAATCCTCAGTGCCACCTGTATGAGTTTATGATTGCTGCCTTAACAAATTACCATGAATGTAGTGGCATAAAACTACAAGTTTATTATCTTACGATTCTGTAGGTTAGCATTCTGACAAGGGTCTCACTGGGCTAACATCAAGGTGTCAGCAAGGTTGCGAACCTTTTAGAGACTCTAGAGAAGAATCCATTTCCTTGCCTCTTCCACCATCATTCACTGGCTTGTGGGCCCTTCCTTTGTCTTCAGCAACAGCATGTTGAGTCCTTCCCTGCCTCACTCTGACCTCCTCTGCTTACATGAGGCCCACTGGGTAATCTGGGATAATCTCCCCATCTTAAAATCAGCTAATTAGAAACTTTCATTCATTCTGTAGCATGTACTGCACACGTTCTGAACATCAGAACATGAACATTTTAGGTGGTCTTTATACTGCCTATTCCACCACCTCACCAACCTCAAAATGAAGTTCAAGCTCCTTCACTTGGCATTATGCACAGTGCTCAAGAGCAAACTCTAAGGTGGGATTTCCTTGGTTTGAATCTTGGCTCTGACTCTGGTTGACCATGGAAGTTTTAAATGAGTTAATTTCTATTTCTCATATGTAAACTGGGAATGATGATAATAATACCACCTTCCATGTAGAGTTATTGTGAAGATTATTTGATATAACTACAGGTAAATCATTTGAACCATGATTATGCTAAGTGTTCAATAAGTATAGCTATTCTTATTATTACTTGGTATTGCAATTAGGAGTGCATTTTGCTGCAAGTAACAGACAACAGAAACACAGGATTATTTTTCTCACATAAAGAAAAGGCCAGAAGTAGAGGGTTCCTGGCACTGGTTCAGCAGCTCAGCGATATCAAAACTCCCCTTTCATCAGGAAGGCAAACTCTTTCCCAGAGCCCTCCCAGCAGCTCTCTGCTTGGGACTCATTAGCCAGAATTGTGTCACATGGTACCTCTTGACAAGGGAGGCTGAAATACTCTTCTTCCTACATTTTTTAAATGTGCTCATCTCTGGCTCTTTCTGTTCAACGTTTTTAATTCCACCTGCGCAGCTCCTGAATGGAGGTGGCAAAAGAAAAGGGGTGGAGAATGTCTGTTGGGTTAGCCATGGGTTTACACAGGATAGCACCTCATTGCCATGCTCTGCCCTTCATGGCCTGCTCCTGTTTATCCCTCATCCTCATCTCCCTCCCATATGCCTTCAAACTATATATAGAACATTCTATGTGCTAGTTTTTAAAGACATAGTCCCTGACTCCAAAAGGCTTATAGTCTGAAGCATCAGATAGATAGGTAAAGAGGTGATTAAAATAAAATGTCATCAGTGTTAGGATGGTGGGAAGCATTGAATGCGATGGGTGAACTGACTCATAATGGGAGAGTTAGGGATGTCTTCCCAGATGAAGTAACATCTAACTAAAACATGAAGGCTATGGAAGGATCCACCAGGTAAGTGAGGGTTAAGATATGTGTGTAATGAGAGAATGGAGATTCCAAAGTATCCTTAGGGAACATAAGTAGGTGGTTTCATTCCTACCCAACTCTTTATAGTTTCCAAATGAGCCATCTCTTAGTTAAAATGCTCTTCCCTACCCTGAATGCTTGACAGACACCTAAACATCCTGAAAGGCCCAACTTAAACATCTTTCTGTGACCCTTGCTGTTCCCCAGGCCAGGATAGGGGCCCCGCCTTAGGGCTTCTGTCCTGCCATGTAGATGGCACCTATCTCCCTCTGGTCTGTGAATTCCTTAAAGATAGGGATTATATTTGTTTTGTTCACAGCTATATCTCCAACATAGAATATCTGACAAATAGAATACTTTTAATAAATATGTATTGGAAAAATGAATAAAACACCAAACACTTAAATGATAATGTACTGAATATACATAACAAATACAGGTGGTCAACAGCCTATGATACGAAGGCAAAATTAGTACATCTCTCTGCTCATTCACACTTCTTTCATGACTTTTTAAATGAATGAATAAGAACACAGACTCTGTGGTCAAAAGGCCAGGATTCAAATTAGCATGACTACTGGCTTTACCCCATTAGCTTTGGTTTCATCATGAGGCAAATAATATTAATATCAACCTCATAGAACTGTTTCAAGGAGTAAATTCAATAATCTAGGTGAATGATGTAGCCATAAGTAAATATTACATGATATTATTGAGAAGAAATACAGGAGGGCCAATGCTCTTAAATGACATAAAGTAAATAAGTTTTCAGTCTTCACACAAGAATGCCATACACCTGAAAACAGAGGTCAGTATTTTCCTCATCCCTCATCCCAAGAAGCTCACCTCCCTGGACTCAGAAAAGTAAAGTAAATTAATGACAAAATTGGCCTTCCTCACCTCACACAAGTGAGGTCTGCTAATGAAAAGACATTATAGCCCTAGCTAGTTTGGTTCAGTGGACAGAGCATCAGCCTGCAGACTGAAGGGTCCTGGGTTCAATTCCAGTCAAGGGCATGTACATTGATTGCAGGCTCCTTCCCAGCCCTGGGCCCTGTCTATCTTTCTCCTTGTCTTTCCCTCTCTCTTTTATTCTCTCTAAAAATCAATGGAAAAATATCCTCAGGTGAGAATTTTTTAAAAAAATCCATTATATTCATATTTTAAGAAGTCAGGTTTTCTCTCCAAAACTATGTCTAGCTATAATCATTAAGAACTTGGGATATGAAACAAGTTCTATCAAAGACTCTGGATTTCATTGTAAACCACTTGAGCAAACGGCAAACGGGGTTATAAAAGTTATGTGGCTGCAATTTTATGCTACTATTACTCTCTGGAATTAGTTTCCTACCATGGAGAGAAATGGGGGTGTGAACACGAATGAATTCATCCCTTCCTGTTTATTGCTTCGGCTGAACCCGGAGCTGGGCAGCCTGCTTCATCAGTCGCATTTTGTGGTTTCAGCCTGTCAGGGAGGTCACTCACTGATGACTCAGATATGCTGGCCTGAAGGTAGTTATGTGATCTCCCGGGCTGGCAGAAAGCCTGCCCTCGGAACAAGGCAAATATATCCCTGCTCTTGATGGCTTCAAGCTCTGCAGTGAGGAGCTGACCTGACAGCTGCCTGTCCTGGGGGAGAAATAAAGGAAACTGGTGAAACACATGCTCTTTCCATGAATTCCCACTCATCTGCTGTTGCAAAACTCGGCAGAGACCCTGACAATAAGGGTTACACTTGTAGTGTCACAACAGAAAGGGAAGGAACTTTTGCTTGCCTTCAGCATACCGAACAGGCTGCACTTCACACCATCCGCCACTCGCTGAACCTTCTAAGATGCACCGCGGCAAAACTATCAATGGCCATTTGTCTGGATTCATATTTATGTCATCTGTTGGACATGCGGTTTTCATTTCGACGGCAATCCAGATACAGCTTTACAGAAAGTTCTGGCTTTCTGAGCTGTCCGTATCAATTGTCTTTTACCAAATATCTAATTTTCAGATGTTTACAGATGCACCAGGAGAATATTTTCAACTCATTCAAAAGACGAGCATCCAAGAAAAAAATCCGAACCAAATGCTAATGAAAATTCTTGTGTTTTGTGTACAAAAATGCTCTAAAATGGGGGTGGAAGGAAATCGTTCTTCCCAAATTTACTGCAAAAGAATAATTTGTCTGTCTTTGGGAAATGAGTTATACCATTGCTCTTCTCTCCTCATTCCTGATTTAGGCAAAAGACCTATACCCAATGTATTAAATCAGAGTTTAATCATTTCTCTAAGTATGTGTAGTTGAGGGGTGGGGGGCAGGGGGAAGCCATGAAAAATTCCCAAAGCAATGACACAAGCATCTCTGTGAGTCACTGTTATTTCAGGGATTTATGATAATTCCTCATCTCGAAGAAAAATGAAGCTAATTGAAACAAACCCCATACTTTATATTCATGCCATTTGAATACAGGGGGCACCGCCGGTTACAAAGTGACATGGAAAATGAGGCCGTTCTCAACAACACCACAGTTTCTCAGTTTTATGTATTTTTTAATTTCCT
The DNA here is from genome assembly GCF_027574615.1 of Eptesicus fuscus. Classification (NCBI taxonomy): domain Eukaryota; kingdom Metazoa; phylum Chordata; class Mammalia; order Chiroptera; family Vespertilionidae; genus Eptesicus; species Eptesicus fuscus. The sequence continues at coordinate 22,205,775 of NC_072475.1, forward strand.
CTATGGAAAATCTGTTCTTCATAAAAGAACTGCTAGAGAAAAATGTGGAAAAAGTTGATTCATTCCATATTTACATTCTTTCTGGTACCTGGAAATGAACCAATTGCAAAAGTATGCCAAAAAAGAAGTTAGTTAAGTCATTTAGAAAACTCATCTTCCCCCAGGCAGCCGGACAAAACAAACTGCCCTGGGAACTCTTGCTTTGATAATATAAAACACCTTCCAGCCTAGCGAGATCTGTCCTCCTAACCTTTACCCAAGCCTCCGTGAGGCCAACCTTAAGAAATGGCTGGTTTTCTTTAACATGCAACCTGCCCTGCAAACTGTCCACCAACCTGGGAGAGACAGTGCTATTCAAATCCCCAAATTCCTCATCTGATATTTGAACAGACTGGGGCACTTAACACAAATGTGTCCAACAGCCAAGAAACACCAAGTTTCACTACAAAGCTCACTCAAGTCCTCCCGACCTGATCTGCTAATGCTATTTCCCAGTTCACTTTGAAGACCTGGGTAGAATGAAAGCAAGGTGTCACTCTCACGGAAGAGAGGGCAGCCCGATGCATACCTCGCAGAGTTGCCAGATGCATTTCCCATTCGGCTTGTCATTAACAGCTTCATTTCATTTCATCTACGATAGAAACAATTTAGAAGCATGGAAATGACATTACAGTTTGGTTGCCCTGAAGTATCGCAGCGTTGAAAAAGCTATTACACAAATCGCATCTTTCTTTTTGAAAATCCATACTTTTTCCTGGATCACAGATCAATGGAAGTCATGACTTTTGACTTGTACAGGTGACAAATTTTCTCCCAGAACAAAGCAGCCCTTTATAACTTTCACATAGAGGCTAAATGACCCCTAACCTAAGGAAAGGGGGAGAAATCTGGGCTCCAAGATAGAGGCCAAGCCATGAAAACTTGAATGACTGACATTTAGGAAGTGGGGGGGGGGGGGGGGAGGCAGTGAGGGCCAGGGATGGTGGCTTCATTTACCATTACTTGGTGGTAACATTCTGCATCTTGCTCTAGCCAAGCCAGTTTCCTCTTTTATGTTTTTCCTCATTCAGTTCTCTTTTCTGCCTCCATCCCAGCAGCAAAATAGGGCATAAAGAGAACTGGGTGTAAATTCATACAGCCCAAGTTTCTGAATCCAACTTGTGTCATTGGGTAAATCTCTTTTTTCTAACTTCAGTACTCTCACTAATCATTGGTAATCTTAAAGACTAGAGGGACCCTGAAGTTCTTTGATTCCAAAGAAAACATGATTATATTTCTTAATTCGCTCATCAATACATCTAAACTTACATCTGCATCTTACATGTGCCAGACACAGAGCAGCACTGACTTGTTCTTCAACTATCAGTTTCAGTTTTACTCCCCTCATCTGAGTAGCCTTAGCCCTGATCTCTCATCCATGCTCCTGACCAGTATATATCACTACCCATAAGCCATTTCCATCACATGGCTATCCCACAGACTCCTCCAACTCAATGCACTGAAACTGAATTTACCTCTTTGTACTCACACCTGCTCCTCCTGCTTTTCCCATCTCAGGGGAGAGGAAACCCCCAATTTCCGAAGCCAGAAACCCAGGGATTATCCTTGACTCTTCTCTTCCCCTCACCTACACTCAGTCACCAAGTCTTGCTGATTTCTCTGCATGGATATCTTTCATCTCCATTACCTTCTCTCCTGTCCTGGTTACCTAGCTCAGGCTTTAATTCATCTTTCCATGTCATGGCAACAGCTACAGGTCTCTCGGTCTCCCCTCCCAATCCACCAAATCCATTCACCACACTGCATCCAGAATCACCTTTCTAATCATGTTACTTAGGAAAGTAACATTCCAACGTCTCCCCATCTCTTGCAGGGTCAAGTCCAAAATCCATAGTAAACAAGACCGTTCAGGACCATCTCGGCCTTCAGCTTCTCTTGCCCTCTCCACTAGCTCTTTGAAAAGCCAGAGTGTGCTTCTACAAATTTACCAAACTTGTCACACTTTCTTACTCCAAGTGCTTGCACATGATGTTTTCCCCTTCTTGGAAAGCACTTTCTCCTGCCCCTTCACTCAACTTCTCTATGTAGTTCAAGACCTAGTTCAGACACCACCTCCTCTGGGAATCCCTCAAGTGCCCCTGTTATGTGTCCCCTTAGAACACATAATAAGGCCCCTATTAAGGTCCTATGATCATATTCACTAGCCTGTAGAATAATTGCCTATTTACTCTTCATCTCCTACACCAAACTCTACCAACCCTGAAGATAGGGAATATGTTTCATTCTTTTTATGTATCATTGGCATAGTGCCTGGCATACAGAGATTGTTCAATAAATAGGACTTATAACTCAAGCAAATCTCATCCAGAACTTTTTTTACTTGTGTTTTATTCATATTCTGAGTTTTCAGAAAATTCCCTGGCTCATTGTAATCTTCAAAAGGATGTAGAGAATGCATATACTAATGCGAATAATTAGGAGAAAATGCTAGAAACTAATTATGAAAATGTCACTCCTTTAAACACAGGCAAAAAGAATAGTATTCCTATTACAATAATCATTCAAATGGAAGTTTACAAAGTTCTTTCTTATGCTATCTCATATTAATTTTTAATGTATTATGCAAATAATAATGGAAGTCATTTTTTTTATAAAATTAAATTCTTTTTGAAAAAAGAGGCAGGACATGAATAAATTTAAAAAGAAGCCACTCTCTTAACAAATTTGCTAAGTTTAATTTTTTCATTTCCCCTTCTCACTTTTATCCATTTTCTAAAAAATAAATTTCAATTACAGAATTGAAATCAGAAAATAGATAAAATTTTGTGTCCTGCTCTTTTTATGTTCCCATGTTGCTACTTAATCTTAATAATTACAATTTAAGGGCTAAGTAATATTCCACCACAACATATGGGTGCCAATGACAACTTACAGACCTATACCTTCAGCCTTCTCTCCTCATCCTTTTGACTGCCTCCTGAGCTGCTACACTGGATTCCTCAGGAGCCCCCAACTCAAGAAGTATATGACTTAGAGTCCATTATTGTCCCATTAACTCCTCTTAAACCTGATCATCCTTCTAGGTTCCCAGTGACAGGGAATATGAAGCCATCATCCTCCAAGTTCCCTTAGCCTCTTTCTTTTTCCCATCCCTCACTTTTAAATCCAAGTCAACAATTCTCAGTTTTTATTATATTTTAAAATCTCTTTAATCTCTTTCCCTTTTTCATTTTCTCTGCTGTTACCTTTGTTCTTCAATTTTCACTTGAGCTTTAAGACAAGTTTGAGTATTAACACAGTTTTCTAATAGTTCTTCCTACATTGTCCACTTTCTACCAAACCACCACAATCATCTTTCTAAAATAGATATTGATCTTCTCACTACACTGTGTAAATTCATCCAGCTGTTCACCACCCCAGTGGAGACTCCAAATACCTTAACCTATCAAGCAAGGGTCTCAGCAATCTGGCCTTTTCCTGCCACTCCAGTTTTAGTTCTTGAGTAACAGATTCCTCAGGCATGAGGTCTGAGTCAGAGCCTGTGACAGTCAGAGGCTAGTGACACTTATTTTCAGACTGCAGATGGTCCCCAAAGAGAATTCAATGAAAGTAGAGATTGCCTGGCCAGTGTGGCTCAACCCAGGAACCAAGAGGTCACCAGTTCAATTCCTGGTCAGGGCACATGCCGGGGTTGTGGGGTCAATCCAGTAGGAGATGTACAGGAGACAATTGATCAATGATGTTCTTCTCTCATCGAGGTTTTTATCTCTCTATCCCTCTCTCTTCCTCCCTCTCTAAAATTTAATAAAAACATATTTTTAATAAAAGAAAGCAGAGATCATTTTGGGGAAAGCCTCAATAAAAAGTCCTGGAAAACCTCCATGCTAGCTAATGCCCCCAAGGCTGGGAAGGAGGGAGGAGCTTGTCTGAAGGCAAAGGAACAAAATCAGAAAACCTACAAAGAAGTGAAGGCAGGTTTATGACATAAAATGAACAGCAGAGACCAAAGCAATTCTCTGAACTGAGAAGCAAGGGACTGTTGCACTTATTTAAGGAGTGAAAGCTCTGAGCTGAGAGCTTCCAATGCTGAGCTTGGGCTACAGCTTGGACCTACAATGGGCTCTAGCCATATGCACCACTTACAGTATCCCAAGGTGCCAGGCTCTCCAATATGCTGTTTCTTCTGCCTGAAAAAGTCACTCTTCAAGAATCACCTCCTCTCTAAAGTCATCCCAGAATCCTAAGGTGATTTTAAGTCTAGGTGACATTCTGAAATCAGCAGAAGGTAAAGTACATATTGCATTTGGTAGTGGGCATCCAATTCATCTTAGAACCACAGAAAATCATGAGAAATGTCTATAAACAATGAAGCCCTTTCTTGTGCTACTTAAAAATGGAGTTGGGTTTGCCCACTGTGATTCTTGATGTGGTGTGTTGACAAAAGATTTAAAGAAACTTTAAAAGACTAGATCAAGAACAGATGGCATGCTTAATTGACAGTTTCTGTATGTGAATCAAAGGACATTGATAAACCAATAAATGCTACAAAATGCCTAAAATTATCTCTAGTTTTTTGTTTTTTTTAAATTTAGCTATCCTGAATATGGTCCTGATTAGTGGTAAAAATTATTGAGACATTAGCCTATCGGCTCCTCTTCCAGAATAACGGATTTTGAGAGACCCAGGCCTGCAGTTTGCTGAGAAGAAAGTTTTAATTTAGAACTTTGAGGAGAGACTCAGAAGCCAATTGGATGACTTTGGTTGTCACACATTATTGCTCTTTGTAAATTAGGATGACTCTTCTCTGTATTCATTCTACCTTAACTATATCTGGAAGCGTTACTAGTAAACCAGTTGGATCACCACTCAGAAAAGGAATAAAATAGTTTTACAGCTAAAGAACTCCCCCTATGAAGGTTTTTCTTTATCTAAGGGAAATTAACAAAAGTGCTACACTGAGTATGGTTGCCTAGTTATAATATATAAATTCGTGGGATCAGTAAATCAGGAAAAATAGGGGATTTTGCACACATGATTCCTCTCACAGAAGTCAACTCAGGAACGCCCAGATCCTGTACACAGGCTTACCAAGAGGATGCGCTTAGGGACAGTATAAAGAGCAGAGTGAGGGATGGGATTAGTTTTTACAATTTCTAAACTTCCCTTCTCCTATACACAGATAGGAAACCACTAGCTATTTTGATACCAGATGCCCCTTGTTTAGAATCATTATTGAAGTTCCCTTTAGACCAACCCCATGGGTTACTATTTAACACCCTTAAATTGCCGTTGTAGATTAATTGGATCAAATGTCTCTACCTCTGTCTCTAGAAATTAGCCGTGTGGTGAACCATGTTTTCTAGTTCAGATCTCCCAGATGAATCTTTGATGAATTGTTCCTCTGCAACACAGATTCCTAAATATTTATACACCTCAGAGGAGGTTCTAAAGGGTAAAATCAGCCTGTACTTTTGACTATTAGAGTTACATATGTGACAAAATAAAAGTTACAGTGAGTGAACAAATGAAAATGAGGCCAAAAACCTTGAACTTGAAGGAACAAATTCTTGAAAATTCAGCTTCCTTATATATGAATCATGTTGAAGGATTGTCAGAAGACTACCGCATAGAGTGTTGAGCTTCATTCCCCACTCATTCATGTTGTGTGAAAAAAATGTTAAGTCACTGTGAGCACTGCTCCAGGAAACCCTGGGCATCAGAGGAAATTCAGGTATTGGCCTCATGAAGTCCAGCATTGTGTATTTCCTGCTAATTTTACGAACCCTGTTGGAGTTGCATAAGTCCAGCATGCTAAGCTGAAATACAATGCTGCAACCTCATAAGCCTCTGGTCCCTCTCTTGTGGGAAGAGGAGAAATTTGAGCAGGAGCAAGTCACAATGTTGACATTCTGTAACAGATGAGAATGGACTGCAGATGGGTTAGCAACATGGAACCAGAAAATCACCACCTTGGAGAGGATTTGCAGATGAGAAAGAGACTGAACTAGATAGCAAATGCATATCAAAGACCTGCATTTATCACACTGTTGCAATAGCCAGTTTAAGAGAAAACAGTCTATTAGATCCACAATCTCATTCTAGAGGTGAACTATTTACCTGAAGCAAGAACATCAATTATCAGTAGATCACTGGGATACAAACAGCATTTTCTCTCTCCCAGCATATTAAAACAACCAATAATTATTTCAAAAGAATTCAATTATATTCTAGGACCAAATATATGCCAGTTACCTCTGAGAGCCTAGCAGGAATTTATAGTCTATTTTGGAAGAGAGCAGTCACCCAGGAAGTGTTAGGGAACCATTTGGAGCTCACCTGTACCAGAGTAAATGCATAGTACTTTCCAGAGTAGGTGAATTAGTTTCCTGTGGCTGCTGTAACAAATCGCCATACACCTGATGGCTTAAAACAACAAAAATTTATCTTCTCATGGTTTGGGATGCCAGTAGTCCAAAGTCAAGGTGTCAGCAGGTAGCATTCCCTACAGAGATTTTAGGGAGAATTCATTCTCCACAGACCTCATTTGTGGCCACACCACTCCAATCTCTCCCTCTATGGTCTTACTGCCTCCTTTTCTTCTGTGTGTTTCAAAAATCTCTCTCCCTTTCTCTTATAAGGGCACCGGTGATGGCATTGGTCCCACTCAGATAATCCAGGATAAATTCCTCATCTCAAGATCTTCAACTTAAATTGCATCTACAAACACCTGTTTCAAAATAAGATTACATTCACAGGCTCTGGAGAATAGGGTGTAGACATATCTCTGGAAGGTCATTTTTCAGCCTACCACAGAAGCGAAAGTTTATCATAGAAAAGAGTTTGCTTCTTATCCCTGAGACGATGGGTTTTGAGCAGCACCTGTAAAGATGGCTGATATTTAACCAGCAGAAAGAAGAAGTTGGACAGTCAATGTGAAGGGACCAGCAGGTGCAAAGGCCATCATGTGTTTTCAGCAAATGAGGCATGATGCCATATGCGGGGTCCATGGGGAGTGATTATCACTGCTCATCAATCCCTGGTGGAGGGCATGTAGTAACGAGCAGGGTCAATCAGATTGGGCAGTAAGGGTGGACTCGGATTATGCAAGCTCTAGAATCATAAGTAAAGGAGCCTAAACTTGATGTAACAAATGGGCAACCAGGAATCATTGTGGGTTTTTAAATAGGAAAGTACCATGATGGTTAACATCTTCCCAGCATGTGCTCTTTTATTTATCCAATCTCATTAGCAAGATCTAAACCACAATATTTATTATTTTCCTAAGTTATCTTTTTTTTGGAAGCAGTAACAAGAATTCAGTATAATTCCCACAATGATAGGTTCTGCTACTGGACTTATCCATTTCCATTAGAAGGGGGGGGGGGGGGAACCATACATAAATCTCCATTCCTTTGCTTGAAGAAAAGGCTATCTTCGTGAACAATTATTTCTACATCTGGCTTATAGTAAAATCATATCATGCAAATGAACTGGATTGACTCAAAGATGAAATTCTGATTATAACAGTATGGGGCTTTGCAATACTGCATTAGGGAGACAGGAAATGCTAGTCAGCAACCCAACCAGGGAAAACTATTCTGGTCCATAAATTATGCCGTTTTGTGTTTATCCAATTAGGTTAATCCTAAATGAATCCTTCTGTGAAAACTCTAGGTAAGCACTGCAACATACAACAGGAAAGCAATGTTGAAAGGATGCCTGTGAGGAGGGTTGCCGACTGGATCTGCCCCTCCATGGAGTGACTCCAGTTGCTCCTTCACTTGACTCCACAGACATCTCCAACAGTGTGAGCTCAGGTTTAATAAAACTCCGTCTGGCTCTGGGGCCGTGCAAATCCAGGTGAGCCCTCACAAGTCCTTAAAATTTGATTGTTTGGGGCTGCAGCAACACCAACATTTGATGGAGGTTTTATTAAATCTGTGAGAGCCTAAAGAAGACATATTTTAAAAGAAATGATGGAGTATGGGGAGGGCTGCCCTTGTGGCTGCATATTGAGAGCTCCGTGATAGTACAGCGTTTTGATGGGCAACTGTCCCTTTTCTTGACTCTACATTGAGTAGAACAGGCCAATATTGGAATCTAGGTACCCATCTGCATTTGCTATAATTCTCTATCTGCATTAATAATAAATAATTAACTTAGCTGAGTTAAAAATAACATATGAGAGCTTTTACATTGCAGGAAAAGATTGACCTCTCTGCAGTTGGCTTAGTGGGCTGGTAGCTTCTTCTAGGCCTTAATGACAATCACCTTGAAGCTAAGAGTTGATTTCTAATTGATTGAGAGGCTCCCTAATATAGACTCAGTCTATTCTTTCTTATCTAGAGATATAGTCCACACCGATGTAACTATTTGGTTACAATGAAAAGCAAGTGGTGTCTCATACAGGAGAAACAAGGAAGAGGTGCTAACGGAACAGCTGGAAGACATTATCTCCCGCAAGCAAACAACGCTGGTCGTCAGTTAACATTGCAGCATTTGGAGATAACAACAAGTGAAAACTCTTTGTGACATTCCCCCACCCCACCACCAAACTGTGGGTCATGTTAAAATTCCAGAAAACTAAGATTTTAATTTGATGCCTTTGGATACAAAAAAAAAAAAAAAAAGAACAACAACAAAAATCCAATTCAAAATGGTATTCATTGTAGTAATCTAACCCACTAAGCCATCTGGAAGACACAACAATTTGGAAATCACTGATGGTAAACACGGTATCTTATTTTTCTTTCTGCCACTGCCATTTAAGCAAGGAAGACTTTTACAGCTTTTTAGAGATGGTATATTTCCCTTGGGATATCATAAAGAAAGAAAGGAAACAATAAATGCATAGTGGTCTCACAGGGAGATAGAGCCAGTATTTTGGGGTGACTCATCAAAGCTCTAACCTCCACCAAACTCTGGAAATACCAATGGTCAATCCGAAGGTGCCGTGTGGGAGGGTCACTGAGTTGCCAAACTAAGAAAGTATTTCTGGGTTACTTTGAATAGAATGTTGTGCAATTGTGAACCTTTAACTAAAGTTTGTGGGTATCATAAAATAACCACGTAAGTGCCAGAAATTCCGTGTCTCAGGCCCACTGTCAGCTCAATGTTTTGCTACCACTAGATTTGTCCAATTTCTTATAGCACTGAATAAATGAACAATAACAGAACTGAATCTCTAGATTGTTTAAAATGAGGTATTTGTAGGTGTATAAATGTCAGGTTTTTAAAGAACAATTCCAGCTACAGCTTAAACTAAAATTGTGTTGCTCTCCTGCATAGTGACATAAAAGAAAACATCCCTTTAGTAATTCAGACTAAAGTTTCTAAGGTTCAAGTTGCCTGTCCTAATTTTTTTAAGACTGTTCCCTTTCAGGAATTGCTTTTTCGGTTAACCAGTTCCTACATATTCCAGAAGTTAAGTCATTCAGAAATGAAATGATGAAGCTGGTGATTAGGGAGTAGGACACCGTTATGGCCTTGATCAGATATGGACACTGATTTCTTCAGACTCAAGAAGACTGCCAAAAAACTTTAACGTCTCCCTACCCCCACTCCCTTACTACTTGCTCTGTCTCTTCTCTGTGTATTGGTGTGATGGTGTGTGTGTGCATATATATGTATGTGCCTACACACCTGTGTGAATATGGTGAGAGAGCTGAGTGTCTCTCTGTTTTCCCATTAGGGGATGAAAAAATAAGACAGATTAGGTGAACCCCAGTGATCCAGTTCTTCTTTTAAAAGAAAAAGTGAGTCCTAGCTAGTTTGGTTCAATGGATAGAGCATCAGCCTGTGGGTCCCGGGTTCAATTCTGATCAAGGGCACATACCTTGGTTGCAGGCTCCTCCCTGGTCAGGGCGCGGGCAGGAAGCAACCAATTGATGTGTTTATCGCGCATCTATATTTCTCTCTGTCTTTCCCTCTCTCTTCCACTCTCTAAAAATCAATGGAGAAAATATCCTCGGGTGAGGATTAAAAAAATAAGAAGAAAAAGAAAAAATGAATAGGTATTGACACTACGGCTTAATTAAGAGGCCATAATCTCCTCATTCACATCCTGCATTTTATTCAAAATTCAGAAAGGCAGATCATTTCACCTGTGAAGCAAACAGGCGCTGTGCCCCAGGACAGCCTCTGACCTTGAAGAATGTGAACTCTGCTGGGGATCGCGCAGAAGTGATGGCAGGGTTGCCCCTTTGCTCGCAGCAGCGTTTTTAGGCCATCTACAGCAGCAACCACAAAAAGCTTTCTTGCTCTTACAAATGACCTTGTTATAAACTTATAAATGAGTAGAAACAGTTATCTACGGCCTTTCACATATTTATTCATCAAATATTAATTTTCTATCACTCTGTGCACTAAACAAGACTGAAACAAAGATGTATAAAACGTAGTGCCAGCCCACAAGTTGAACATCAATAAACAACAAAGAAGTCAATGAATTGCCTCCTCCACTTGGCTAATAATCTTATCATTTCTTCCTAGTAAACTTTTGGCAGAGAATTTGATGCTGTCTGGTCCATGGAAAATAAGCTTTCCTTGACCTATGTGCTTATGACCTCTGTTACAAGGACAAATTTGCTTAGACAACACCCAGAAGCACAGCGATGAACTCAAGGAAGAGCTATAAATAGCATCATCAGCCATTACAGTATTTTGATCAAGACTATTGATTCATTCAACCTGACTATAGTTGGTACAATATCTGCCTCTTTCACCACATTCACCCACAGCCTCATGTTTGATCATTTTCTGTGATTCCAATTTAAAATTGGAATACAGATATTACTAGGGCATTTTTTAAAGTTCTTTGAAGGCACAGATTGATTTTATTTTCTCTATATCTTCCCAAACCTAATGAAGTTCCTTATACAGAGTAGTGTCAGTAGTTTAGCAAGTAGTTATATTTAACAAGTAGTTAAATTGACTTGGATGTAGTCAGAATTTTTCAAAATACCTAAACAATGACTAAAAGTAAATTGTAAATCTTAGGAAGAAAGCTCTGGTGTAATAAGAGGCACACTCATTTCTCATTTAAGAAAAAAAATGTGGGTAAAAAATGATTTTTCAAAATCAATCCATGTATAAATAAGACTAATTTTTACCTAACGCAATCCTTTATAAATGTAATTATTGATTCATTGAGTCAACACACTTTTATTGAACATCTACTATGTCCTGACCTTTTACTAAGGTATAGAGTTTTCATATGGGCATTCAAAGGGATGGATAGGTTGGCTGACATACCTGCCTCTGGGTGATCTTTGTGCTTTCTGCACTAGAGTGAAACCTCAGGTATAAGACAGGAATGTATACAGACTGCCTGGTCATTTCCTCACCGGTCCCATCCCCTTAATTCTCATTCAGTTCCCTTTCTCTAGCTCTAGGTATATCCCAGAGGTTATTACATTTCATGTTGGAAATAGCAACATCTGTAAAGACAGCTGAAGAATCAGTTCATGAAATGTTCATATTCTTCCAATAATGTTGCTGCCCAACATGTTTGGCATATCAGCTCTGGTTTCTTTCAAGCTTAGGCAGCCATGACATGGGAAACTCTCAGAAAGATTACTAGTGACATGATGGTTACCCCAAATTCTGATCACCTTTGGACTTCTTGAAAGAGAAAAAGCATTCCATTTATTTTGTCTGCTTTTTGTACACCTTCCACTCTGCCTTCTTACGCCAACCTATCACCATAAAACCTTTCCCCTGGTTCCATTAGTGTGTGGCTCCTCCATAGTCCTGGGCTCACGGGACTCCACTTCCTCTTCCTTCATCTCTAACTCCAGCCTGAGTATAAACTAAGGCATGATAACAGGCCACAGTAAATTTATTAATTTCCACTAATTCCTAGTTGCTAATATAAACCTTCTATTCTCTCCTCAGCAGTTCCTAAAACAGGTTTGATAAGCTCATAACATAGGCAGCTTTTGTGACCACAATCAGATCTTCCCTGGGCTAATAATTGTCTCCCATAGGTAATTTTTTTAGGCCACTGATCATTTGTCTTACTAATCTCTCTATTTGTTCCTGCAGCTAATAGCAGATCCCCAAATACCCTCTGTAATTTTCTAACAAGCAGAATTTCAATTCCCCATAAAGAAATTCTGCTTTAAAGTGTAATTAAAGATCATCTAAGAAAAACAGAGCCAATTTTGAATAGCCTACAAGCAATATTTTTCCTCTGCCAGGAACAAGGGTGTTTAGGGGGAATTAAAAATCACTTTGCAAAATTATAAATGGGTTTAATGCAAGCATTTTGATCAAGTACTTGTTATCAAGTAATATATCTAAAATTAAGGTAATGGATTTTAAAAGGAATAGATTGAATAAAAATCATCTGCTATTCAACAGGCTCATCAACCAAGCAATTACTAATTCTGTTTATAACTACAGCCCTTTACTCTTTTTAAAAGGGCAATGAAAGCAAAACTTGGTTTGTGAGCTCCTATTAAATTAGAATTGATTTTGTTTTACTGCCAAGCTAAAGAAATATCAACATTAGGAGTTCTTTAACCCACTTAAAGTATGCACACTTACACAGAATTTAGTCCATAGGTTGTTTATCTTGCTATTTACAATGAGCTTAAAAAATCAATCCCAGTATAGAAGTACTATGTATGTCTATAGAAGAAAACAGGGCTATTTGAGAAATTGTTAGAAAGCAGCACTACATTATTAGCTGGAACACAAGATGGTTTATACTGTTCAGATGTAAACTCAATGAAGTGTAATCCAATGTTAACAATTGCCTGCATTTGATCCATTACAAAAAGGAAGGGCTTACTTAGGTGACCTGTGCCAAAGTTATTTTCTCAATAGTTATGTTTGTAAATATTTAGGGTTGTTTGGAGGCAAAATATTTTGGGTTGTTTTGGAGACAAATAAAAAGACAAAAAATAGTACATGTATTAGATTGAACAGTAAATAAAGTACAGCTTTCCGTGTTAAAAGGAAAAAAAGTCAGCTCAAGTGAGAAATAAAAGCAATCAAGATTTAAACATAAAAATTCCAAAAGTTATGACGAAATATGGCACAGTGTTGACAGAAGTGTCAAAACCACTCAAAGAAGTCAGCAGTTGGTACAGCCGCTGTGGAAAACAGTATGAGGTTCCTCAAAAAATTAAAAATAGAACTACCATATGATCCAGCAATTCCACTTCTGGATATATATCCAAAGGAAATAAAGTCACTGCCTTCAAGGAATATCCGCACTCCCATGTTTATTGCAGCATTATTCACAATAGCCAAGACAAGGAAACAATCTAAGTGTCCACAGATGGATGAATGAATGAAGAAAATGTTGTGTATGTGTGCGTGTGTGTAAAATAGAATATTATTCAACCATAAAAAGAAGAAAATTCCCCCATTTGTGACAACATGGGTGGACCTAGAGGGCATTATATTAAGTAAAATAAGTCAGACAGAGTATGATCTCACTTACCAGTGTATGTGAAACCTAAAAGTGTCAAAGTCAGAAACAGATGGATGGTTACCAGGAGCTGGTTGGGTGGGGGAAATAGGGAGATGGTGGTCAAAGAGTACAAACTTTCAGCTATAAGGTGAATAAGTTCTGAGGATCTGAGGCACAGTATGATGACTTTAGTTAACAATACTAAATTGTATACTTGAATGCTGCTATCAGAGTAATTCTTAAATGTTCTCCCCATAACACTAAAAAATGGTTATTATAAAGGATGCATTAACTATCTTTCATGTGGCAAACATTTCACAATATATCAAATCATCACCTTGTATACCTTGAACTTATACAGTGTTATATGTCAATTACACTTTAATAAAGCTGGGGGTAGGGGGAGGAAGTCAGCGCATGGAGCTAAGTCTGCAAAGGTGTCTTGCACCAGGTTTGTTGCAAATATGATAGCAGTGTATTGAGCTCTTCTACTTTGCAAGAACCTAATCTTTTTCAGATTATGTGAATCTAAAATTGATTGAAAAGACAACTATTAGAAAGCCTTTCCAGAATAGAGATGTACTAGTCATTTTGAAATTTAATCATAACCCTTTAGATCTTTCTAGGACCCTAGAAACAATTTCTTTTAAAGTATTGTATAACTTTAAATGAGTTCTCCATATTCTATTTTTCTCTTACCTACTCTTAGGATATGTTGAGCATCTCAGGAGTTTCTTTTACAAGTAAAACAAGAGAATTAGAGATGGGAAACAAGTTCTATGATCCAGATAACTCAGAGCACTCTCAGTCATTAAAGCACTTGTTCCTAGAGTCTTGTCTGAGAGTCCCAAGAATATTGGGCCATGGGAACCATGAACCTGTCTATCAAGTTCCTGCTCAAATAATACAACTTCTTATTCTAGTGATATAACAGAGGGGGTAGGGAGCTAGCAGTTATTGCACCTTTACCATGTGGCTGGCATTGTGCTAAGCATGTTTCCCACATCCATGTGTTCAATCTTCACACCAGCCCTATGCATATTTCCATTTTACAGAAAAGTAGAGTTACACAGACAGAACCAACCTTAGGGCCGCTTCAGTCAGACCAAAAAGCTGTCTATAAGATAGCAAGATCAACATACATACAGAAACACTTGAAAATCTTTCCTTACCAGCTGCAAAAATTCATTGTTGCAATAAATGATCTCAATTTTTTAAATTGCATACAGCTCTCAGAAAAAAAAACACACCTCTGTGCATGCACCCATGATACATACAAGTTCATTTATTATAAATTATAAAATGTACATTATATATCGCTGTCAATAGCCAATATCTCAAGACACAATATCAGCTTAGGGCAAAGTTCATGGTTTTAAAATACTAGATGTAAATTCATATGACAAAGAATATTTTGGGCTGCACTTCTTGCTAGAGTATAATTAGTTCACCATTAATTTTTTAAAATATATTTTTATTGATTTCAGGGAGGAAGAGAGAGAGAGAGAGAGAGAGAGAGAGAGACATTAATGAAGAGAGAGAATCATTGGTCAGCTGCCTCCTGCATTCCTGCATGTCCCCACTGGGGATAGAGTCCACAACCCGGGAATGTGCCCTAACCTGGAATTGAACTATGACCTTCTGGTTCATAGGTCAATGCTCAACCACTGAGCCATGCTGGCCAGGCAGCTCACCATTGATTTTACTGTGTAAAGTGGCTGAAGAAGAGTTCATCTGGCAGGGAGAGGACCAACTCTGCAGTTTTCTGGTGAGTTGCTTGTTCTGCATATTTGGTTCTAGATTAAAACTAATTCCTTTACAGGAATCCTTATTAACTACTTATCTATTTTGTGAGTAGTGTGGTTGTTTTTTTTTTTTTAATCACAAATAACTTGACTAAAAAGCAGTACAAATAAAGACCAACATGGGAGTCGGGGTCCCAACACGCCCTGGTGTCCAGCCACTCCACATGGCAGCACCTTCTTCCTGTCCTGCCCCCGGGAGTCACCTGATCACCTACTACGCGGGCCCCAGTGAGAGCAACAGAGCGGATCTGTATCTTAGATAATTTGTGGTTTGATTTCTTTTTTAATATAAATTAATGTAAGTGTTCATACTGTATAACTTTTCTACATTCCAGTGACTTACCTGATTCCCAGTGCTGTCTCTTACTTTGAATACTGCCATGCTAGCAAAGAAGGTTGGAAAGCCAGCATAGATGTTTAACTAATGCTTTCAAGATCTTCTTGATTGATTTTTAAGTAATTCCCAAGAGATATTTGCCTAAATTCTCAAGACAGAATGTGGACGTAGAAACAAAATTAGCGAATGGTTAGAAGGCCCAGTCCTGCATTTACTGACCACAAGTCACTTCACCCTGGTGAGGCACAATACCTACATCATCTTCCATTGAGGGGATTAATTGAACAACACAAAATATGTAGCTTAAGAGTGAGCACAGCAAATATCAGCAGAATTATTATAGAATATTTGATGCTAAAAAATATTTTAATGGGCAGTCTCCCATAGAAAATCATCTTCCCCCAGAATAAGGGAAGCTACATACAGTTACCATATAGTTGTTCATCTCTCAGGAACTGTTTCCACAGGCAAACCTGATTACATCAATAATTCACGCCAATAAAAGTCCTAAATCTGTGTCCCAGCCCTTGATCTGGATTCATAAGAAACAATGATGATTTGATATTTTTAAAAAATAAACAATAGCCAAAAAGCACACCCCTTTTTTGGAGTGGAGAAAGGGTAAGAATATATCAGTGGTCCCCAGATAGCAACACCAGGGAGCTTATTAAAAATGCAAATTCTCAGCCCAATCCTAGACCTTCTGAATCAGAAACTCAAAGATGGGTCTTGTATATCAGGGAGCTCTCCAGGTGGTTGTGACACATGCTGAAGTGTGAGAACTGCTAGTATGGATTTCACCTGTCTTCTAAAAAAAAAAAAAAAAAAGACAGGAGTAAGATTTACAGCCTGGACTAATAGGTGCATTAACTCCATCTGCATAACTTCCCTAAAGTGAAGTCAGCTCTCCTCCTTTGCGAGCATGGCAATGTTAGAAGAATGGCAGGGGGAACCATACTTGTTGAATTTGGTTTGGTATGAAAACTGCACAAAGTTAAATATAAACACTTGGCTATAATTCAGGACTGTTATAATTTGTTGCTCTTTGTGAGACATTTTTTAACAGAACGGTATTCATGGGCTATAATTTCCAATACAACTTGGTACAGTAAATAAAAAGGTTTAATATCTGTTTGTTCACTGTTCCACTTTCTTGGCAATACATATTTGGCTATCCCATAAATGATTTTGAATAAGGAAACATAAACCTCCTCTACTTAGTTTTCTCAACATTTCATTTGATACTGTCTATTACAGTGGTCGGCAAACTCATTAGTCAACAGAGCCAAATATCAACAGTACAACGATTGAAATTTCTTGTGAGAGCCAAATTTTTTAAACTATATAGGTAGGTACATTGTTATTAACTTAATTAGGGTACTCCTAAGCTGGCCTTTGCTAAAAATGTCCCCAATCTGATTGAGGCATGTGGCTCGTGAGCCACGGTTTGCAGACCACTAGTCTATTAGCTAAAAAAATGTTTATCCTTATTATCTCTTTTACCTTTTTGTTATTTTAACTCACTGCATGTCACTGTTTTCAGTTTGTTCATTTTTTAATTTGGCTAATTTAGTTAGTTCAGACAGTGGTTCATTTGTCTTTTTTTTTTTTTTTTTACATTCTGTCCAATCTATAACAATGTCTACAGCTCCATAGACAAACTGACAAACTCTGAACTTGAAAAAAAAACCATTTGAAAAAAGAGTGAAAGCTGAAAAAACTCACAATTGTCTGCTAATTTAAAAGACCTGTGTGATTATCAATAATAAAAATAGACTTCTAGCTAGATAATATTTTATTAACTCTTTAAATTAAAGTATATACATTTAAAGATACCACCCAAACCCAAAAACACAGAAGTGGATCTCCTATATGAATAACTTTACCGTAATGCACATGACCACCCCACCCCACCCCACCCCGCTTTGAATCAACTATTAATTAATGAGCTGTTCTCTCATTTATGCAGGATTTGGGGCCTGCTGGCAGAGACTTTTGCCCACTCACATGATATTACTTATAAGACAGAATGTGGTTAATTTCAAGGCTTAGATGGCCTTTCAGTATTAGGACTGACAGATGAAATGTTGTAATACATTTGCAAAATTTGATGAAAGAAGAAAAGAACATTCTCAGATAATAACGTATGGCCCAAGTCCAGACAGCCAGCTGTGAACTTGATTCTTTAAAAATGATTTACATGGTCCAATTGCACTGTCTCCACAATTTTCTCTTTACACATCAGTCTGGATCTAGATTATATATATATAAGATTTATTTGGTGTTTTTTGTTCATTTTGATTTATTATTACATTATTTGGACTCAACTTTCTCTGCAATGCCTTCTATGAAAAATGATGTAACATTTATTGAATTTATTATACTTAATGATAAACCTTTCAGTAAATTCACCAATGTAAAAAATGATCAAAATAACATGCATTTAATTTAATACAATACATGATTTTATGTTAAGAGATTTTACATGCACAAAAATCCCTAAGATTTTGGCCTTTAATCTGGGGCAACTTGCTTTCAGCAGGAGACGAGTTTGAATCAATTCTTTTCCCTTTTAGATCATATTAGGGTCAAAATTCTTATGTGAACCTCATGGTTATTTGTGGGATGTGACAAAGAAAGACAAAATCTAACCATTATTTCCAGCCAAAAGGTTTAGAAACTATTTCTTATTTGATCTTACCTCTTTTATGTAACATTTAAGTGTTTTATTTCTCCTATCAAAAAAAGCAGCATTTATAAAATCTAACTCTACACCAGTTGTTTGTGGGCAGATATGTATTCCTAAACAGGATGGAATGCCTTCAGCAATTTCAATGCTTTCCAAGTCCCCGGGCACGTTGTCAGACACGCAGTCCTCTGTTGGGAATGGGTTAAAAGGGTTAACATATCTTTTCAAGTTAATCAAGACTCAATTTGAACTAACTCAATTCTTTCCCCCTGATTTAATGCTTCCATTTTTTACTAGTGACCTGAAAACATTTGATTTCATAGATGCCAATGTAGACAAAAAGCCCAGAACACCACAGAACTGGTTTTCATTGCAATGGCAACTTGTTCATCTTGTTTAAGCTGGTTGGTAAAGTTCACATTTCCATGTCTAACACTCCAAATTTTATACTCATGCAATCTTACTAACGTAGCTATGAAATGCTTAAGTTCATTTCCTTGACCTATGACTAAATTTAAATTTTTTATTATTTCTCCTATAATTTATTTTAAAACAATAAAGGCCCACATTTTCATAAATCTTTTCAGGGTTTGGAAATATGCCACCATGAAATTACCTAGTTATATATTTTACAGTCCAATCCACAAAAGCAAAAACAATTTATAGCTTTGAAAATAAATGAATCTGAAGATGCTTAATTCAGTTGAAGAGGCACCCTAATTTAAGTTTTTTAAAACCCTTACCAAATAAACAATGTCATTTTTATCTGACTGAAAATGTAATTTTGTCCAGAAAAAGATAAATTGCGTTTTAAAAGAAAATGAACCATCCCCTATTTTTGTAACAAAAAACAACATTACTTAAATTCAACCCTATCCTTAACATAACACCTTCACTTTGACCTTCACCAAGGGAAGTTAGACCAACTGAGAAATAAATGCTCATTGGAGAGCAAGGAAGTAGGGGTGAAAGGGAGGCAGAGGAGGGGGAAGCTAAAACACATTCACTAAAGTTCATACAAACAAAACACTAAGTTCATACACATGAACCGATGATCCAAAACAGTTGAGCTTAAATGGATGCTATTTTACATCAAACCATCACATCTCAGTGTTGAGTTTTGATTCAGGTTTTTTTTCTTTTCTGTTCCCCTTTAAAAGCTGAGACTATTACTTTTTTATTACAATGAAAAGTTAGAATGATGTTAAATTGTCAATTTATTTTAACTTGGAAATATATAATAATTTATAATTTGTTAACTACCCTATTGGCTTTGTTTATGTGTACGAACCCTTTCATTTTCATGGATCTTAGGCATTAGAGAAAAGTCTATTTCTCATGATTCCAATATAACTGTTGTAACGTAACAGAATTCACTAAACCATGACCAAGTTTCAAATGCCTCTCAGTCTGCTGGCAGCTGGCCCACTCTAATCGCCAACCGTTAAACCTGCATTTGGTCACTAATACACTGAAACATTGTTAATGACACGGAGGTATGACAAGATAAGACCAGCCTCATAATGAATGACTCCACAAAAGCAAAGTGGCAAAAGTAATTATAGAATCACATGGACCGCTGGCCTTGAATTGTCATGGACATCCCATTTCATGTCCAACTAAAACAACTCTCAGATAACCTTATGTTGAGCAGAAGTGGAGCTTATATCGCAGAGGTACGTCAACTGACACATGCTTCTGTCCCCAGAACTAATTGTTCTATAGGAAAACATCTTCCGTTTCTTTATTACCTGACTTAATGGTTTTCCTGACTATTCAACAAGATTGTATCCTGACTATACAACAAGCCCTGTGAAAATAGGAATAAATGATTTTCAATGTTTTCACACTCTTGTATTGAGTTGTACTAAATGCCACTCAGCACTGCCAGCTTCCCATGCATTCCCACAAAACTTCACAAGAATTTTCACTTGTACATGATATATAACTAGCATACTTACAAAAAGTGGAGTGTATTTAAAATATATCAAATGTTTAATTGGATATAATTATAATCAAGAACAATGTAATCAATAAACTAATATAAATTTTGATAAAAGTTGTATAGAAATATTTGCAATAACCCAATGTTGTTTTTAAAAAATATTTCAATGCAGATAAAAATCCTGTGAGCAAAATTATAAAATTAGCTCATAATTCTATTAGACTTAACATGGAAAATTGAAAAAAAAATTTTTAATAGATCAAGGGAAGGATTGCTTCATCAAGACAGCCCCATTGCTCCATCATAACATTGAGCCATACAATCAGCCCATGACACTGTCACTTTTATCCAGACGGATATTTTTCTCCACAGCCTGTTAATAGACACTGTCAAGGTGATGATAAACACCAGAATCTAGGCACATATATCAATACACTCTGTGAGGGGGAAAAATGAAATAACCACAAATTCTAAATAGTCTTACTGCTGTGATAGTCTCTACGATAAATGCAACACGTCAAGGTATTTCTAAACATTAACCATTTGTTTGACTTCCAGGTCTAAAATAGCATCACCTAATCTTATCAATTTGTGGTTGAGAAAAAAAAAAACAACAAAAACTCGAGGACGTGCTTGCTCTTGTAGCACATGCAATTCCAATTACTGGTTCGTTAGTGAAACACACTAAATATTGGTTTTCTGATAAGCTGAAATGAATAGGTAGTGACAAACGAGACATAGTGTGGTCAGGGTAAGAAATTTATAAAGGAAATAATAATGTTGCTGGGGCCTGGGAAAGCAGGGAGGGAGGGTCCTAAGATCCTAGAGAATCTTGGTATAGGAAAACTGGATTGTGGAGAGCATGTTTATCGCATATTTAAGAATTTACACAGACTTCTACTCTCAGCTTTTTCTAGAAAGAAAGGATCATTCTTATTTCCCATTTTACCTCAGATACTGTTAAAATTTAGCCAAAATGCAGAACCCACAGCTGCATTCTGACAAGCCCTTATAGTATGTTTGTTTTATTTTTTAATTTGCTTTACTTTAATTTTATATTATATCTATTTATATGACCTGATTTTTTTGTACTTTGATAAATTGCTTAAAATTCTTTTGGGGGGGAACGTGCAAATAAATGCCCTATTTTATTGAATCTAAGCCCCCTCTTTATTATAAGATGCACCATTAGTGTATGCTACTAAGAGTGGGGGCAAAAATACAAGGAACCCACTATCAATTGAACTTTGATACATCATCGATCATAATATGCATTTTGTTTCAGAGATGATAAATGTGAAACAAAAAGTCTATTTTTGAATCAGTGATATATAGTAACATCATTCACATTTATAAGTATTTATTAACCATTCAATTTTGTGCTAGGATTTAGAGAGCAAGGCCAAGAACTTGAGTTGTAGTGATCAGCAAGACCTTAGCCATCATCTTGTCCTATCCTCTTGTTTTACAGATGAAAAAATAAAAAATGCCGAGGAAAAGACATAGTCTAAATCTTCAAGAAATGTATTATCTCAATGTAACTTCAATGATCCCATGACAATGTAATGTGCACTGACTATCCATCAATTACTCAAAGAATACCATATATGTATCACAAATGTGTATATTCAGACTAAAACTAAACTTCAACTTAAAAAACTTTCCTTTTTCTGTGAAAAAAAGACACGCCAATGGCAATTCTTTCATCCTTTATTCCCCTGTATAATATAAGCTATTTTCCTTTCTGGCACCTCAATTATTATTGAAGAGTTTCTACCATGGTTAAACTCTGTTGTTTTAGTGAAACAATTAAGCAGAAAGTGGGAAAAGCCATCTCATTAGAATAATCCCTATTGGAGAATGAATTTCACCCCTTGGGTGTTTCATATCTAGAATAAATTCGATTTCACATGGATTTTGTGTACAAGTGAAAAGTAAAATTTCTGTTGAGCTTATAGTGCTGAATATGGATATAGAAAATGAGTCATTTGAATCAGAAATTCTGATTTTTATTAAATAGTGGATATGAACAGATTTCCAGTTTTCATCAGTTAAGGATTAAAAGACATTATCTTTATCTCTCTAACATTTCTGATTAAGTGGTAAATCTTGTAAATGCATCTTCAACCTCAAGCTACACTCCAGTTACAGTAGAGACAATCCAGAATTATATATATATATATATATATATATATATATATATATATCCATAGTGAAATAAAACCTGATTGTAAGATAATTGGCAATATGAATAGTTGGAAGTTAACAGTGACTTTGCCTGAACACACAACATTTAAACATTAATGATGGTAGAAAGCTAATTAGTAAAATTTAATTGGATGTATGCAAAATGTTATAATGAGAAGAGTTAAAGCATATTTAATTTTTAATCCAAACCCAAACTCTGAAATGGAAAACCAACTAAAGCCAATCATTGTGAAAGGTAGACTGACACATTTTAAGACTGCCCTATTAACACACAGAATGAATTAATGTCTAAAATTAAACACAGTAACATATTCTCTGGTGCCTTAAAAAACACACACATATAAAATTTAATTATCTAAATGACCTAAAGACACAGAAATTTGAAATGGAAGGGCAGACAAATGTATTTGGAAAATAAGTCCACAGAATATAGTTTGAAAAATGAATTGAATTTTATTGTATGCAGATAAGCATACATAGCAGGCCAGAGAAACCTAGAAAGCAGCAAAGGTAAAAGGAGACATGTCAAAGATAGTGCTCAATTTCACCGAATCTGATAGCAGGGCAATATGATATGGAAGTCAAAAAGGTCAGTGCTATCTCAGGGCATATACGTTACAGAGAAGTCGATAGTACCTCTCTGTACACATGATACTGAAACCACACCCAAAGCTTAGAGCAAGGGAACGGTTCTGGTTAGGGTGGATCATAATCTGGCTGCGCATTAAGATCATCTAGAGAACTTCAAAATACTGATGCCGAGACCTGGTTGGTTTTGCTCAGTAGTTAGAAGGTCCATGGACCAGAAGGATTGTGGTTGGATTCCTGGAAAGGGCACCTACCTCAGTTGCAGGTGCCCTAGCCCCAGTAGGGGTGTGTGGGGGAGGCCGCCAATCGATGTGTCTCTCTTACATCGATGTTTCTCCAATCTCTTTCCCCTCCCTCCCTCCCTTCCACTCTCTCTGGAAATCAATGGAAAAAGTATCCTAGGGTGAGGATTAAAAATAAGTAAATAATTAAAAATTTCAAAATAAAATAAAATACTAATGTCTAGGTCCCCATGCCAGGAATTCAAATTTAATTGATCTGGGTCGGGTGGGGCCTGGGCATGAAGAATTTTTCCCATTGTTCTAAGAAATTCTAATGAGCATCTAGCATTGAGGACCCTGGTCTGGAAAGACCTTGGAGCAACGAACGCCCATAGTGGAATATGTTCTCTCTCCCACTAGGACTGATAAGGTGTGGAATTCTTCAAACAGAAAGGGAGTTTGTTTTTTTTCCTGCCCTTCATTGGTTCCAGCTTTTGCTCACTGGTAGATGTGTATCATTTCCTTGGAAATTAGTGTAACTTTCTGTTCTTGCCTAATGTTCTTCACAGTAGACATATGATGTTGTCACACAACATGAGTAAGAGACAAATGTCAAAATTGTAAGTTGGAGATATGTTATTTTAAGCACCACAATCAAGTTGGCAATGTTTTCCAATGTCTTCTCTGCAGGATGGACAATCATGCTCAGTATGGAGCATTGAGAGAGCCTGGCTTTGTGGCTTCTCAGCAGGGAACTGAAAACATGACACAAATAGGATTGTATTTGTCAGGATTCTTAGTAGAACAGAAACAATTTTAATTTAGGCAGAATAAGAATTCTTAAAAGGCTACTCTCTAAATCAAGAACCAAGCTTGAGGCTATGAACCACGAACTGTGCCCCAAAACCCATTTCCACACTGTCCTGTGAAGACCGCACTGCTCTCGGGGCTCTGGCTGTGCACCAAACGCTGGCCATGCACCAGCCACTTAAACCACTGGCATCTCCAATGCAGGCTGCAGGACCCTATAGCTATACTCCCTTCGCCCAGGCCTCCCAATACACACACATACCAGAATGGAGTCCTAGCAGTCCCTGCCTCTACGTCACCCTACCTACTGAACCTAAAGCAGGGAAGGCAGGTCACCTGCCTGCCCCTGGCTCTCAGGGAGGCTGGCACAGCGCTCATCTGGCCTTTTCCACGCCCATAGTAGAATATGTTCTCTCTTTCCCACTAGGACTGATAAGGTGTGCAATTCTTCAAACAGAAAGGGAGTTTGTTCATTGAGAGAGAAGTCAAAAAAGAGTTATAAATGGCCCTCTACTTGAATCTTTTACTTTTCCTGGAATTAAGCAAAGCTACAGGAAATTATTTGGTCTGCATTTTACTTCTATGTCTAAGACTAGACCTAACTTCAAGTCCATCTCCATGTGTCTTAGATTCATCAGTTCCTCCAATACACAATTGTTTTATTAAGCACTAAAGTAAAGCTGCTTAGTTCATACCTAGCATACTGAGTTCTGCTGGTTTCCCCCATTGTACTATGGTATGTTTCTATAATCAAATGTGCCAAGTTTGGGTAGACATCACATATTGCAAAATATTGATGCATCCATAATTTTATGTGGAATATAAAACAACCATACCCATTACACTATTCTGGACATTATCCTAAATTTTCCAACTTACATCATAAGTAGATCTCATTTTTAGAGGACACATACACCAGGTATGTGCCAGGAACTGTGAGGTTTAACATGTTCCTGTGGCCCAGCAATTCTTACTTAAGCAGGAAAGAAAAATTTGTGCTGGCTCAAAGACACCTCTAAAATTTCTTCTCCCTGCCTGCGATGCTTTGATCATCTCTGAAACATTTCCTGATCTTGTAAATTATAGCTCCCCCTGACATTTGTTGGCAGACACATTGAAAGGAGTGGTTAATAGATATACATCTTCAGAAAGAACTGAGTGGTATGATTTCAAACCTTGTCACTGTTAAATAGTCAAGCCTTGTTCTGACAGTTGAATCCAAATCTTCTCCTTTGGAATATATTAGGGTATTATTGCAAATATAAAATCAAATGAGTCCTCAACTAAAGATTTCTCAATGTTCTTTCTTTTGAAGTGAAACTTTCTTTTCCCATGAGAAGGAAAGAAGTCATCAAGAGCAAGCCTCCAGTTCAAACCAGAAAAATAGGAAGTAGTCAATTCCAACATACAGTTAACAGAAATAACTTTGGAGGAGGGACCCAGTATTCCCCCAACCTATCTTCCTAATGCAACACTCTAAAGTTTTCTTTGGGGAAATAAAATGAAGTCAGGTTAGTTTTGAAACACAAAGAGTATTTCTAAATACAAAGGGTTCCAGCATTAAACAAAGAGTAATCACAAACAGGGCTTTTATGAGTCACCATTCTATGCATTTTTCTATGGAGAAGGTGCATAGCTTTCAACGGGCTCATAAATCAACCATCACCACCCAACCATCAAACTGAAACAATGAAAGGTCAAGTCAATTTTCCAAATTCAAAAATTCCCTGGAGTCCTAGTTTCCATATTTCTTAGCTATGTGGACCCAAACTGCCAACAACCTTATAAGATTTTTTAAATAAGGAACTGAATTAGTCTTCCATTCCTTCAGGAATAGTGAGTCTCAAGTAGGGGCTCCGACCAGTGTTTGTAGACCTGATCGCCCTCACACTGTGACATGGCGAGCCACCACATGGCTGTAGGTGAAAGAACTGGTCAAGGAGCAGCGATGACGTTCTGCAGTAGGAGCCAGCATCACATAGAAAGAGAGAAAGAGTAACCATGAGTGTGACATGAAAGCCATAAAATAATCTACGTGGCATAGTAGGATCTTATGATGCTTTCCATTGTGGTTCCACAAAATTCATAGGAGATAGCAGTCAATAGATCTGGCTAAATGCTTCTATTTTAAATATTACACGTTTCTTATTTCATAATCCATATACCAGTAACCCAGTCTCCATAGGTTTGCGATTAAAAGTCATGACTGAATTAATCATTTGCCTGTTTTTCAGAAATTAGTCTTTCTCAGAATTCCTCCATCGTTTGTCGGAATCCCCTATAATCCTAGTGGAAACTCCATACTGTTCTCCACAGTGGCTGCACCAGACTGCATTCCCACCAGCAGTGCAAAAGAGTTCCTTTTTCTCCTAGTGTACTTTGTCCATGATGCCATTGTACCAACATTTCCCCAAAGTGCATTCCCTGGAACATTAGACCCAGAAGATGCCCCACCAAGAAAGAGAATCTGAGTCTGGGAAATATGCACCTGGATCCCTCCTTGGTGAGAGGCCATACACATTCGATCAGTGTCGGTCCTAAGAGGTCCCATTGTGTCTTCTTGGATTGACCCAGAAAGTGAAGAGTTTATGTCTGATGGGTATGTTTACTTTTAGTTATAGCATTCTATAACTTTTATAACTTCATACTTATAAAGTGGATAGGGCAAGTATCAACTGCTTCATGTTGGAGATGATAAAGCTGAGGCATGAAAAAGGTAAATAATTTGTTCAATATCACCCAGAGTATATGTGACAAAGCTGGGACTCAAGCCCAATGCTCTTTGTATTACCCCCTGTTTTAGGGCCTCCAAGGAGCCACCAAAGGCTGGGACAGTTACATACTATATGCCATCTAAACACAAAAACACACCTGGGTCTTCAGACAAGCCATTGCAGGAAATATTTTTCTAGGTCACAGGGTTATCTCCAAATTTCTGACCTTACTCTCATGCACTTGCAAGGCCAGGAAACTCTTATTGGCCTTCTTTCAGCAATCCACACCCAAACTATGTGTCAGCCTTTCTCCGTTCACATCAATTCATGATGACATATCCCCTGAAAATTTCAAGAAATGGTGAAATGTACTGTCCTGGGGAGAGAAAATATATCCAAACACCATATGTAAGGTTTGACTTTTTAAACCTTTACAAATGTTTAATTGCTCATTAATTTATGGAACAGGAACTATATCAATTGCAATTAGACTTGTTCATATAATCATTAGGTTTCACTATAGTTCAAATAAACCAGTCAATGGATTAATTGAATTTACATTTAAATGTATTATATTTTCATATAAATGTAACCTTATATTGCCAAACTTTAAACAGTTTGGCTGGTTTGAATATTTTTGAACTTCTGAGAAGCAAACTCTTGTAAAACAAATGAAACATTATATTCCAGTAAGACCAAAGGTTATTATATCTTCTGGGCAGAGTCCTCCAGTGCAGGACAGAAGAAACCATGGTTTTTGCCAGAAGAGAGAAAAACATTTTGAATGATAAAGCTGTTGCCACACACAACTATGTGTCAGCCTCTGTTTTCTAGAAACTTCTACAGCAATTTCTGCCTTTGGGAAGTTTTCTTTGCATCGTTTTGTGGACTTCTGAAAATTAACTTTTGTTCCACCCAGCTCACTTTTTTTCCACCAGAGGTGGCCTTGTGTAGATGAGCCTGACAACTTCAGATAAGAGCCCTCCTCATCATTGTTCCACACAAATTCCATAACTTTGGTGCCTCCCTGGCACACCATCCAGGAGTCCAAAAAACACTGGCCAGTCCCCTCAGCCTCCTTCACCCACTCCCTCACCTGCCTCCTGGTGGTTCCTTCTCCTGAAACTACTACTCATCACTTGGATTCTTTATCTCCTCTTGCCTAATCCTCACCCCACAGTTGCCTCTTTTTTCAGCACAGGTGGTCTTAAAAAGAAAATTATCACCCAACTATGTATTTGAGAACAATCTAAGTTTGTATAAGGTCTGTTCATTCATTCATTCATTCATTCATTCATTCATTTCGTTCATTCAGTCAACAAACTGCTATTAAGTGCCTGTTTGGCTGATTTGTGCAAGATGCAAAGGATACAGAAAGTGTTAAAACATGACCCCTGGCCTAGAAGACTTCAGTCTACCAGAAAAGACATTGTGTCCAAAATAGATTATGACACCACACAGTGTACACAGCACCAAGTACTGAAGAAATAGAGAGAGAGAGAAAAAAAAAACACTGCATCTACTAAGAGACTTATGGAAAGGAGGTAGCCTTCCAGCTAGGTCTTGAAAGGTGGACCGGAGTTTATCAGTCTGAAAATCCAGGCACGGATATAACTCCCTTTAAACCTTTACAAATGTTTAATTGCTCATTAATTATTCCTATTAAATGAGGCAGGGGCATATTTTAATAGGAATAAATGAGATGGCTAATTCAACATACCTGCCAATAAAGTTTTGAAGGAGCAAATGCTGTCAACCTCAAATCTCTGTGAAAGAGATTTACACTTTCTGACCCAAAGGAGGGACATCAATCAGCTTTTGGCATTCCCTCTACCTTACCTCACTGTCCTGTCAGGAACCTCTCCACACCTTCACCAACAATGATTTAAATAGGTTATCCTTTCTCCCTAGTTCTCAGGCCTACCTGTTAACATCCCCTCCTTCACACCTGATAAATGAACCAGCAATTCATTCTCGTGGAAGTACAGCTGTAGAGGTTCATAAATAATAAATTAAAACTTGCAGTTGCCATCCAGGTTAAAAAAGCCCATAGACTGACTATCGGCAGAGCATTTAGTCATAGCTCGGGATGGAATATGGTGCCACCACATTCTGTTCTAATTTGTACCTGAGGGGAATTTTCCAGGTGAAGGTGGACAGCACAATGTCAACAATGTCTGAATGTCTGGCATTATGTAGGAGTAATAGCTAATTATTATTTTGGGGCATTTATCCATGATTTCTGCTTTTATTCATCTCAAGAACAAACAAAAAATTAAAAATGGACAAAACCTCTTCTTCTCCCCCAATCTCCTTTACTTCCCCACCAAGCTTTGAGTGCAAATGACCCTTCCATCTCTATTTGATCACCACCCATTCTTTTCTTCAACCCTCCCCACCCCCTACAATGAGATCTCCATCAGGCCACTCCAATCCTATTCTACTAATTCTGCCTCTTGAAGATCTCTAATGACTCCTAACCTTGAATCAAACATTCCCATCAATACTTAATATCCCCACACTGTGTATTACTTCTGTCCACCATTGCTTCTTCTCAAAGCCACCTTCTCTCTTGCTTCTGGTTGCAGTCGTTTGTCAAATATTTATTGATGAAGTCGTGTCTATGCTAAGCACTGGGGTTGGCACCATCTCTGCCTTTAAGAAATATATAATCCAGTAGGGAAGTCAGAAAAGAATCCAGTAGTTAACAGACAGGCACGGCATGTTACTAGAAGATACACTGGGTGTCAGAGTCACATGTCTTGGATCCTTTCACCCAACAAACCAAGCCAAAGAAAATGTCCTGGAGAATGTGAGCTGGGTCCAGAAGTTCAAGTGGTGTTCAGAAGGTCAAGATTCACAAGGAAGGAAAAGCAGGCAAGGCATTCCTAGGAAAAAGAACATCTGTGCTTCCTCAGTCCTATTCCCTACCTGTCATCCTGTCTTCTTCTTTTGTTTTGATTTCTGGGTATAAAAGATACTGAGTTCTCATTTCTCAGTACTTTCTCTATCTACTTCCACTCATTAACAGAGCCTACTTCATAGTTCAACTAACTGCAAAATGTGATGATTGTCAAATCTGAGCCACCTGCCTAGGATCTTCAACTCCCTGCAGCACAGCCCTGCCTGAGGGGTATGCCATCTCCTGGTTATCAATGTTTTCAGACCCTGGCTCATTATCTATCCATGAATAGTGGCCCCTTCACAGAATTTCCTGCAATAGCATTATCCCTATCCCAGGAATTAGAATTCAAAACCTTGAGAACAATCTTTTCCTTTGCTCCTTCCTCCCTACTCAGCTTTCCATATATTCATAAATGGATGAATGAAACTACTATTGATCATGGTTTTCCCTTTTTTAAAACCTCTAATGAGCTTTCTTTTACCCCCAAAATAAATTCTTAATCTATTTAAGACTCTCCATAATCTGGTCCCTTATCCAAGCCTAGCTACCTATAGTACACACTCTCATCACAATTGTATAGTACTTGATGGTTTTGAAAGTGTCTTTCCAAAGCATGTTTGCAAACATTATCTTTTTTTTTTACCTATCACACTACTCTGAAGAGAGAAGCAGGGCAGGTATTATTATTCTTTTTATTGGAAGATAAAACCAAAACTTTGAGAAGCAGATTCAATTAGCTTTTCTAATTCTTAACCCAGAGTTCCTTCCCATTGGGCCACATCATGTTTCATGTTTTGACATGTTGTATAGGTAAAGCACCAATTGTTTCATTTGTGAGTCTGATAGTCTCACCAAATTTTGAACTTCTAAAAGGCAAGAAGGGTGTCCAAAATTGTCTTTCTATAACTCCTCAGCACATAGCATGTTGCATTATTCTATGCACAGAGAAGACAATAAATAAATGCTTCTTGAATAAATGTTCTAAACCAGGTGATTCGGTTTGGGGAAGTCACAGTCCTATTCCCTTGCTTAAAACTCATCACACTCAGCTCTTCTGATTAGATTCTCTTAAGCTAAATTTGTGACCACAGCCAACAGGCCTTCATGATCTTGCCCTGGCCCATTTCTCTGATTGTATCCCCTCCTTTTCCCTCTTGTTCACCAAGCTCCAACCACCCAACCTTTTTCTGTTACTCAAGTTTACTAAGCGCATTCCTACCTTGGGATTTTGTGTTTGCTGCTCCCTCTTGCTGGAATGCTCTGTGGTTGGCTCCTGTTGATCATTCAGGTAGCAGCCCAAATGCCACCATCTCAGAGAAAGCGTCCTCAACCATTCATCCTAGAGTCAGATGACAGTCACTCTCATCCTGATGTGTTTTCTTCCCAGCACATATCACAATCTAAACTTAAGTTACTTATCTGTTTTGACTGTCTCCCCACTAGAATGTAAACTCAGTGGGTCGTAGACATTATCTCTCTTGTTCGCCAGTGCCTAGATTAGGGCAATATCCATTTGTCAAATCCCTGAATAGATGAGTGAATTAATTAACAAAAAACTTCAGTTTCCTCATCTATAAAATCATGAGGTCAGATGGATAACCTCTAAGATTTTTCCCAACCTGAAGTTCTTTAATGAATCAAAGCTCTTTTCTTTCTATGGGCTCAGCCAAAGTTCTTTTATGGGTTATCATTAGACCATGTTTTATTTTTCTCTTGACTTTAGTTCCCTCATTGATGAGATTCCCTTGAGTGGAGAAACAATATTGAGAAGAGGAGAGAACAAGGTCAAACAATATAGTTCAGGTAAAGAACACCTTGATTCACATTGTGAGGCAGCTGCCTCTCACAGCTTTGTAACAGGCCACAGTTCCCACAATCACATTTACTATCTAGTTTTTGTTTTTTAATATGTTTGCATTATTCTCCCAACATATCCCTTTGTTTTCTTTGGCCTCAATACAGATATTCCTAAGGTGGTTATTATTTCTGAGTTATTCCCAAGGTACAAAATTGTTGACTGAGAAATTGGTTCTTTTCAAATAGGTAATGTTGACACACATGATGGGACAAGACATGTGTCTTCAACTGCTAGTGACAATGCCAATGGAAGTAGTATACTTGTATATCATTCCCTTCATATGTTGGGCATCCAATTCCTGCTGAATTATAATTATTCTTGAAAATTTTATTTTGCAGCTGAAGACAGTAGATACATAAGACACTATGATAAAGACTGAAAATAGTCCTTTTAATGGTTGGTTCTCCAACCATTATTAAGAATAACTAACGACTAACAGCAGGTCAAAATCACTAATGACTGCTGACCTTTATCTGTGCTTGTCTTAGAAAAACGAAATCTACTATTAGATACTTCCTTTGTCAAGAGTCTCCAGAAAATGCATTTTTCAACTTGTTAAAAGGCTACTGAATGTTTACCCATCAATTTAGACACTTTAGGCTTTTAATATTTTCTGACCTCAATTGTACCTTACTTACATGGAGACAAATTGAACAGCCCTCCTTAAAGCCTGACGAGGTTAGGTGTTCTTATTTTTCACAATATGAAAAGGTCAGGAAGTGGAAGAAAGCCTTCCTAGAGGTTTCTTCTCCTTCAATTCAAATTGTGCTATCAGTAGACCTTGGCATTGTGTTCTATACTTTTGTTTAATTACATCATCAACTTCTGGTTTATCTTTCTGGCCTGAAGATACCAACTGAATCAGACTATAAATTATTTTTTGCCTTTGCCCTAACATAGCTACCACTGACCCTTAGATTATTAGAGTTAACTAGCACTTAAAAGACTACAAAATTAGCCCTAGCCAGTTTGGCTCTGTGGATAGAGTGTCAGCCTGTGGACCAAAGGGTCCCTGATTTGATTCTGGTCAAGGGCAAATACCTTGGTTGCAGGCTCCTCCCTGATCCAGGCCCTGGTCAGGGCGTGTGCAGGAGGCAACCAATCAATGTGTTTCTCTCACATCAATGTTTCTCTCTGCCTTTCCCTCTCTCTTCCACTCTGTCTAAAAAAAAGTCAATGGAAAAAATATCCTCAGATAAGGATTAACCCCCCCAAAAAAAGACTACAAAATTAGATACCAAGCTTAGATCAAAATTTAAGAGTTTGTGATGGCCAATTCTGACATAGGGTGCTAACACACCTTACCCCAGAGCAGCTAGGAGGGAAGGGAAGGCTCATGAGGATAGTCACAAAAGATAAAGGGTTCTCATTCTGAGCTAGACCCCCTCTCTTGGATTTCTGCTTACCATCTGCCTAACCCTCAGCTATTTGATTACAAAGATAAGAGAAATGGATCCCCAATTACTACATCAGTTAAATTAATAATAGAATTTCAAGGACAAAAATTTCCAAGTCAAAATGGAATATTAATAGAAAAATCATGAAAACCTGTCTTCTAATGATGAACTTTACAAAATAAAGCCACCTCAACTGTGCCAGATTTAATTGGTGACCATAAATAATGCTACAAAGTACTTTATTATTAAATCTCCTTTCCCTTTAAAGGGGCTGGGCAGAAACAATAAAAAAAATAACTATCAAGTCAATCTCAAAGATGTAAATATCATAATTAGTTTTGCTCTGGGCTTTTTTATTTGTCGTGAAAGCTTCTCTACTGATAGAGAAATAATTTATGAAAACAGAAGGAATATTTATTGCAGCCTGCCTCGTGGTCATTACTGAGCATTTAATTTATAGCCTGAATAGTTTATTTCCACCTTTAAGGAAATTTTAAGATGTGTTAAATCTCATTGCCAAATTTTATTTCACATTATCCAAAAGAAAAAATGTCAATTATTCTCATCACTTTTTTAAAAAGTAACTTTGTTTCTTGATCACATATTTATCCCAGAGATTAAGGTATTTTTTTCTCCCATCATCATTTCGCTCAATTAATAAATGTGTGTTTCCAAGTACAGCAACAGAGACTAAGGTGCACATCTCCTTCTTCCCCATTACTGCTAACTCAACTCAAGGAAAACCTCCCCTTACATAACAATATAGAAAGTCACTTCAGCTCTATTATTTATTTAAAACAACAATCAGCCCTATCCAGTTTGGCTCAGTGGATAGAGCATAAGCCTGTGTACTGAAGGGTCCTGGGTTCGATTTCGGTCAAGGTCATGTACCTCTGTTGCAGGTTTCTCCTCACCCCCACACCGGTGGGGGTAAGTGATGGAGGCAACCAATCAATGTGTTTCTCTCACACTGACATTTATCTCTGTCTTTCCCTCTCTCTTCTACTCTCCCTAAAAATCAATAGAAAAATATCCTCAGATGAGGATTAAAAATTTTTTTAAATAAATAAAATAACAATCAAGCACTAACAACAAAACATAAACAAGGATGTGGTGGTACTAAGTGGATAATGCTTACAAAATATGAGTAACAGGGCACAAAAATGTATAATTTTACATTTATGAAGAAAAATACCAAAAAGAAAATAATTCAAACCAGTACCTCATCTTCTATTTATTATGCTATAAACCCACAAAAGCTTTCCCATTTGCCCTCCAAAACTATTGTATAGTACAAGTTTAAAAACAGAATTTTAAAGCCAACCTTTATAGTTATTTTGTAATGGGAACACCAAAACTGGAAGGGAATGAGTTGTCCAGATCAGTTTGTTTTTTGTGTTTTTTTTAATATATTTTATTGATTTTTTTACAGAGAGGAAGGAAGAGGGATAGAGTTAGAAACATTGATCAGCTGCCTCCTGCACTCCCCCTACTGGGGAATGTGCCCACAACCAAGGTACATGCCCTTGAACAGAATCGAACCCAGGACACTTCAGTCCGCAGGCCGACGCTCTATCCACTGAGCCAAACCGATTAGGACGTGTCCAGATCAGTTTTGCTATGGTGGCGGAGCCTCAGCTAGCGTTCGGGACTCTGCCAGGACTGCTGCTCGTGTCCCCACAGGTTGTGGGCTGCACGGCTCCAGCGTGAACCTTCATATAGAACATGGCATTAGGCAGCCTCCCTCAGCGCTGGGCAGTGCACTCCAGCCCAGCGGTGAGCGGCAATCATGTTTTAGTGCCGCATCTCTTCCACCGGTCACACTGATGCCACTGTAGTCTGCATTCTCTAGCCAACATTTTCAACTGTCACTACATTGCCAAAACCCCCGCTTTACATCCTTTGTTATGAAAAGGGAATTCTGGATGTTTTTAATTGACCTAAAACCATCAATTTTCCATCCAACATTCAAAACATTTATTTTTAAGTCTGCCAATTAAATTTTACAAGTAAATTTCAGGATGGATGTTATTCTTCCTCTTAGGCTACATGGTATACACAAAAGAACATCATATTTAATGTCAAACAGATCTTCTTAGATATGTTCCGTGGGCAAGTTTCTTAACTTCTCAGAACCTCAGTTCCTTCTTCTGCAAGATGGGAGACACAAAAATTACCTTCACATCTCATTGTGAGGATTAAAATGACATAGATGAAAGAGCTTTGCACGGTACTTGACGTAACCTGTGCTCAGTACTCAGTATTAGCTTTATTATTATCATCATCATGTTGAGCAAGTATCATATCAAGTTTTTATTATTATCATCATCATGTTGAGCCAGTATCATATCACTGTAGTATCTTGTTTTCACAGGCTTTTCTTATTTTCTTTCAATTCGTGATATACTAGTGCCCATCCCTGTCAGGACATAATGAGCCGAGTTTCAGAAGACTTGAGCCTGGCCTCATCTCCCCACAATGTCCGTTAGGAAGCCCCTGCCTCTATGGTGTGTTATGGACTGAACATTTGGGCCCCACCCCCAAATTCACATGTTGAGGTCCTAACCCCCAATGTAATGATACTTGGGGACGGAGCCTTTGGGAAGTAATTGGGGTCATGAGGTAGGGCCCTCATAATGGGAGTAGTAACCTAATGAGAAAAGGAAGAAATATTTCTCCCCCCAACCACTACCACAACCACACGCACAAATGAAAGGCCATGTGAGGACATAGCAAGCAATCAGCTGTCTATCAGCCAAGAAGAAAGCTCTCACCAGGAACTGATCTTGGACTTGCTGGCCCCCAGAAGTGTGGAAATAAATGTCTATTATTTAAGCCAACCAGTTTATGACATTTTGCTATGGCAGCACAAACTGACTAACACAATATGAGAGTCATTTGATGGCATCCCAGATTCTGCTTGGGAGCATTGAGTAGGTCAATGGCATTTGACATAGAACATTAGAAACAAAACAAAACAAAACAAAATAAAAAACTATGAATCAGCAATGAGACCAACGCAGAAAATGATCTTACAAGTTAGAAACTTGACCAGGCAGTCCACACAGAATTTTAAATCTTCAAGTTAATTCTGCCCAAGGGGTTCCCAGTGAGCAAATAAATGGCTTCAGTGTTTGCTTTTCCCTGTTCAGTATAAATAGGCCCTTTTGCTGGATGAGCAGTAATTTCCCTGGGTAGAATAACATATTCAGCCTACTTCTGAGGCATGCAAAATCTCTGCCTCACCTACAGGAAGAGAGCTGCGAATGATGAAGAAGGTGAGGGATCAGGCAGTTTCATACACATGTGTTTTTCCTATAAAGCGGCATATGTTTTTCAGGTTGATGTTGGCCAGATTAAATTGATCGGGTCTTTGCTTACTGAGAATAAAAGACATTTCTGGGCTATCTCAAGTGCAGTGGCAATCAGATAAGTGATAGCCCTGCACTGGAAGAATACTAACCAAGCGGATATTTCTAGATGGATGATGGGGCAAGGGTATATTTTTTCTGCCAGGATGGGAATATAGCAAAGAAGATTGTTGGATATGCATGATCATTTCATATCCAGAAATGAGATAGTAGTGCTATTCAAATAGGGATGGAAAATTGATCACTTCTGAGACAACTTCTTGAATGATTACAGCCCTTTATTCTGAAATGAAGTGTCAGGGACAATCATCCATGCTTCCTTTCCCTTATTCCTGATGATCAGAAAGTAAGTGTAACTCTGGAGCTAAAGGCCTTGCAGGTAAGGTCAAATGTCATGCAGCAATGCAGTTCCCCCAACTAAATATTCGGTATTTTTCCTATGGAAGCTTCACCTCAAACAAATTGAGCCACTCACCCCAATGCTCTCTGCATTTCCCCACCTGCTTACTATGCCTTAGTTCCCGCCTTTCCCCCCAAACCCCCTTCCTACCTGGGGAAACCCTACCACCTCCCGATTCTCAGCTCAAATGCTACCTTCTCCATGCCTCCTTTGCGGAGAGCAATACCTTCTTACCTTAGCTCCCTGAGTTGGTTCGTTCTATTAGGCAAATGCTTCCATAGACTCTGTTTTCTATTTCATCCCTTCCTCTTCCTGAGAGGTTCTGCAGTCAGGAACTCTTACTTATCCCATATAACACCTCATGGTAGGAACTCTATAAATATTTATTGAGTGAATGGCACGGTTTCTCTTAATTTGCTCTCTCAACTGATCAAAGCTACAATCAACTCAAACCATACAGGATTTAGGACCAGCTGCACTGCACAACTCCAGAGGGCTCTCTTTTCATTGCCTACAATGTAAATGGTCCCCTGAAGTCAAAAGCCCTTCCCCATGCACAGTGACTTAAAAAATGTAGAACTCAGAATTAATTCTGTGGCTAGCTGGGTATCTCAGTGCTTTCTGACTCTTCATTTGCAGGCATGAGCATTACTATTGTTTTATATTTTTCATATTGCTTTTAAGTGTATCAGGATTGAGGCTTGGAGGGGGGGTGGATTTTAGGGGCTAACACAACAGGAGAAAAGATAAAGTAAGAACCAAACAAAAGAGGCACATTTTTGGAAGACCCATCAGAGAGATGTGCCAGAAGGTGTCAGCCCCTCCTGTCTCACGCAGGCCTTTGGGCCACGCTGAGGGGACCTGTTTTCACTCTGAAAGAAAGATCTTTATTGGTCACAGCTGTACCTCATCCATAATGTATGAGTCTGAAGAGGATGCAGGAGCCTAACCCCAGAAGCTTCTCTGAGAAATGATGAAAAATCATATGAAATAAAATATTGTTCTGATATGATCTTTTCCTTCAATTTTAATCAAGTGTATAATTTTTGAGGACATCCCAAAAAATTATATCTTCAGAACCAAAGGCATGGGGAAGACAGAGTTCAGGGAGGCCAGGATAAAAGTACTTCTTTAGGGGAGAAGAGTTGAGATATGAAGAGTCTCAACTTTCCAAATAAGGTAACAGGGGTTGCTCTGGCCCGGTGACACAGTTGGTTGGAGCATCGTCCATACACCAAAAGGTTGTGGGTTCAATTCCCAGTGTGGGCACATACCTAGGTTGTGGTTTTGATACCTAGTCAGAGTATATAGGGAAGACAACCTATCGATGTTTCTCTCTCACATCAATGTTCCTCTCCATCTCTCCTGCTCTCTGTTCCTTTCTCTCTAAAATCGATAAAAGCAGCCCTAGCTGGTTAGGCTCAGTGGATACAGCATTGGCCTGTGGACTGAAGGGTCCCGGGTTCGATTCTGGTCAAGGGCACATGCCCAGGTTGTGGGCACGATCCCCAGTAGGGGACATGCAGGAGGCAGCCGATCAATGATTCTCTTTCATCATTGATGTTTCTAGCTCTCTCTCCCTCTCCCTTCCTCTCTGAAATCAATAAAAACATATTAAAATCAATAAAAGCATATCCTTGGGTGAGGATTAGAGAGAGAGATGTCAGGGGTCAAACATGAACAAACTAAGGCCCAGAGAAGTAGAGGCTTAGCATCCAGGTGGAGAGGGTTGAATCCCAAGCAATATGTGCTCTTTCCATGGAAACCCAAATCATATAGGAGGCATTATTATTTCTGAAGGAAATAAAATATTAAAAGAAACCATTTAATTGTGTGTGCTTGGGTTCTTTTCAGCAACAAAATCTGCACTATGGAGCAGATAATTCCCTCAAGCTTCACATGTGGACTGGACGGTCCAACCATGCGTATAAATGAGTCACAGATTCAAGACCCTAGGAGCTATTCAAGACCAGTAAACACTTTTCAGCCCAACACTACCCTGGCTCTTCATTCACTTTAAATTTTTCCACCATAAAAGCACTTTTAAATTATCACACATACCCTTTACAAATAAATAGTTTCAGGCAAGGAATAAGTTGTTCTCCATTCTATTGAATTGACATAATTATAGGTTTGCCTGAAGTGTCCAGAGGTCTAACTCTTCTCCTCTTGTAAAATTCCAGGGAGGCAAATACATCTACTATCTTAACCCTTTGAGAAAAAACAACCTGTCCTCTTTGGGATGTCAGGATCCTGAGATCCTTGAAATGTGTGTCTCTCCAATGATCAAACTTTACCCATTTATGTTCAAAATGCAAATTTGCATTCCTGGTGAAAGAGAACCCAGTGAAGCTGGGATTTATTTGCATTTTTTTTCGTTTACTTATGCAATTAAACACTAAAAGTTTATCACATATTCCCTCATCCCACTAAATATGGTTCTACACCTCAGCCACTAAATGCTTCAACCAGCAAGCTGAAAAACATTTGCTGATCAGAATACCCATTGAGACTTCAGTCAGAAAATCATTCTGGTTCCAATTTCCCTATTAGAAAGAATAGCAAATGATTAACCATTATCTCACAAAAACTTTAGAAGAGAGTGTGCCACCTAATTTGCACTCTTTATAGAGAAACTTTGAGTGATTCTCAAGTTTGAGAGCCACACAAGCATTTCAGTCAGGAAAGGGCCCTTGGTACCAATGCCAAAATAGAAACTCAATCCTCCCTTCTTTACTTTTCATGGATTTCATAGACTCAATAAATTACAGAATTCCTCTTCATTTGTGTATTAAGTTAGTTGTCCTGGTAAATTTTATTCTTGTACTCTGCTTAGCTTCGACTGGATTTTAAAATCCCAAGGCTGACCTGCTTATTGTACCCTGAATACCTAAGAGAATTAAGGTTGGTTATGGGCACACAGGCTTAGGAGTTAGAAGTGTTGCCTTTACCTGTGGACCAACACGTGTACCTAAAAGAACCAAAGTTTGTGGGTTGTTTTTTTTATTCCTGTCTGAGAGTAAATCAGGAACAACTGGAATGACTAAGCCAATATGAATGAAAAGGGAGTGTTCCCTGGGGGAGGGGAACACAACTGCTATGTTGGATGGTAGGAAGGGCCATAGGAATAAGATGAAATTTCTACCATCTTCTCTGCAAAGTTCCAAAGGGGCTGTTTTTCTTGCATCCCAGGACGAAAGCTAAGTCCCAAAGGACCATTATAAGAAATCTAGGCAGACCCCCATTATAAGAAAATGACTCTTAGAACAACTATGCACACACACATGAAGTAGTCTGGATCCTTCAGACACCTACCCACCCACCCCTTGACCAAACCCCACTATCTGTTCCCAGAAAAAGACTCTTTCCTTAAGAGGCTTCTCAGAGCATGCAGCCCTATGATTCGCTGGCACCATCTACTGATGCTATGGCAGGCCACCTGGGTATCTGTTGGTCTGCTGATCCTCTCTCCATTCCTGTCCATTCAGGGCACCCACAGAATTTTGAGGCATCCCCAGCTTATAACATGGGAAGTCTCATAACTCCATTCCTGATCCAGCCAGTGATTACCATTCTTCTAACAGCACCTGATGCAAGATTTCCTGGTGGCCCTGCAGTGGTTATCAAGGGACTACTAAATCCAGGTGGTGGGATAAAGTCACAAAGATTCAAGAGGTAGTATCTCCATCTCCAAACGATAAAAACTTTTTAAAATTATTTTGTTAGCTGATGAAATAAAGCAAAAATAAATAAGACTGCCATTTAATAAATGTGAGGTTGCTAATACCGTGACCTGGCTGGTCCCAAGATATGACTGCAGTCATCGTAGCTCCTACGGCACTCTCCAGTTCCTGCTAACCCAGCTGAGCCACAGTCTTTGATACCAGGCCCTGAATTTGACTCTGGGGGCACAGAAGAAGCTAAGCCCTAGGTCTCACTACTAAGGAGCTCACAGAATAGGAACGAAACCGGGGACAACCAAGAGATCACTACAACATGGCATGACAGAAGACTGTCTGGACCACAGCAAGCAATCGACGGTGGGTTGTGATACTGCTTTGTCTGGTGCATGCCACCAAACCTTCCCTTGGAGAGGGCCTCCTAGGCCTTCAGCTTTCGTCTTGACAGTAATTTCCTCCAGCACTCTCTTCCTGATTGTCGAGATTCCTAATAAAACCAATTCTCCAGAGGAACAGAAACTGCACCATCTTGTTCATCACTGACCTTCACCCTGGGTCCCAGCACACTGCCTGACTCTGCTTAATTATTCTCTGTTGAATGAATGAATGAATGAATGAATGAATGAATGAATGAAAAGACTCCACAGAAGAGGTGGTATTCGAAAACCAGAGCCTTGAAGGATTAAGGTGGAACACGCCAAGAGCAGGAGAAAGTAGGAGTAAGAAACAGATTTCTGTCCAAGGCACGCAAAGGTCTGGCAACCCAGACCTCATAGTTTCTTGTGCAAATGAACTCAGCAATGGGCAGGGAGGAAGCGATAGGAGATCAGGCAGAGATTGGGTTAGAATCAGCACATAAAGAGCCTTGTATGCCAGACTCCATCCTGGAGGCCACAGGGGATTCACTGATTTTTGTAAATAAGACATAACAAAGTTAGCCTGTTTGATTTTGTTCCAAACGATAACCAAGAGCAGTGTGGGAAGCAAACTGAAGGCTGCCTGGGCCGGGGCCAAACTCTCCCAGCAGCGCCTGCTTCCCCTGCTTTAAGCCCAACCCTCGCTCTCTCTCTCTCTTTAATACCCCCCAATGACTAGTTTCCATTTTCTGGCACATTTGCTATTATTTTAATTACAGTCTAATGAGTTCTCATGTCATAACCTCCCTCTGAGATCTTGGACTGCATTGCTCTGCCTATACTCTGTCCACCTCTTACAAATGAAGGTTCTAACCAAGGAAGACGACCCTGAACGCAGCCTCTTTGTTGGCAGGGGTTTTCCCACCCTTCGCAGGAGAAAGCCTTGTAAAGGCTCCATCATACCCATCAGTTTCTGCTGGCATCCGAACCACTACCTGGCGAAACACCGGCAC
The DNA here is from genome assembly GCF_027574615.1 of Eptesicus fuscus. NCBI lineage: Eukaryota > Metazoa > Chordata > Mammalia > Chiroptera > Vespertilionidae > Eptesicus > Eptesicus fuscus. The sequence goes on from NC_072475.1 coordinate 22,247,495, forward strand.
CCCGTGTGCGCAGCCGCGCCGGGCCTGCCGTCTCCCGCAGAACTGAAGACAGCTCCGCCACAGAAGTCGGTCCAGCTGTAACAGCCTCTCCATGGGTGAGCTGGTCTCCCGCCATCCTCCGGGCCTCCTCCGTGTTTGGGAGGTCCTCGTTATTGGGGCCCCTGCTCCAGCCTATTAGATACAAACAGCCGATCGGCTCACATCAACACCTTCCTCCAATCCTTCCAGCGAGGAGCGGGCAGCCCCCGACCGCCGTTCCGTCTGAGCGTGGGCTTTGGGGAAGCGCAGTGACAACATCCCCTTGAAAGAGAAACCACAAAGAAAGAGTCCAGAACAGCAAGGAGGGGGAGAAAGGTGAGCTGGCCGAGGCTTGAAAAGAGGCACGGCTCTGGAAGTAAGCCTGAGGGCTTCCAAGATAAAAACCACTTTGGTCTAATAAAGGGATTATCGTGTAGTATGTATGTGGGGGGTTACCGTTAAAAGACAGGAAACCTCCTTCTCCTTAGGAACTCAGCACACAGTTCTCCTCTTTGCAAAAGAGCAGAGCGCAGCGGAACTGATCTTAAAGCTCCATGGATTTCAGCGCTGGGCGAGTCCAGGACTCCCAGCCCAAATCCGGCCTCCTCCTGACCCTCCAACCCACCTCCCCTCAGCCCTGCCATTCTCCCCTCAACCTACCTGAGCTTCGCCTGCTTCTGCACTTTGCAAAATGCCCTTTGTACCCCAGGCATCCCACCTGCCCTCTAATTTAAACTTTTTTTTAAAATCATCTTTCTCCTCTTTTTTTTTTTTTTTTTTTTTTGAGAAAAAGCTCAGCCTCAGTAACTTAAAAATAAGAAAATGGGTGTCCAGGAATAATGCACAGACCACTAGAACTGAAAGGATTGTGTGGCAGCCTTAATCCAAAGCAACTGGGGGCAGGCACTGCAAACATCTTTGCAGCCCCTTACAAATAAAAAATCCAGCACCGAAGCTTCGCATGCTTGCAGGGTCCGAAGCATAGGAAATTCTTTTTTTTTTTTTTCCTTCTTCAGCTTTATTTGGTCTTTTTTGTACTAATGAAAATCAGGCATTGGAAGTAATGCTGCTTTGTGTTTATAATAAAACCTCATTAATTCAGATGCAACTAATTTATAACTTGTGATAATTTTACCACAACAGAGCTGAATGTGCCGATGTGCAATGTGATTTTGCTAAGCAAATTAATAGTTTAAATCAAATTTTAAAAAGACTATTAAGTTCCCCAAACAAATTATCCTTAAGGACATTATTAGTAGGTATTTGTGTGCAGAAAAAGGAAAATTAAGGCTCATTTGTGGTTACAGCCCCACAGTCCCTTTTCTTCTCTAAAACCCTGGGATACGGATGGGTTTCAGAACTCAGAATTTTTCCAATTTTAGGAAGTTAATAAAGTATACATATCATATATTATATTACACCCTGAGTGGAGTCTGAGCAGTACTCAGCAATCAAAATGCATGCATATTTACACTAAACGAGATAAAGGCTATACATAGCCTCATGTAACTTCAGGCCAGCTTATTCTGTCAAATAAGTCCAGATGGGCTCAGGGTTTGCCAACAAAAAAAATTATGGAAATAACTTCCATTTTCCAGAATTCTGGGGTCTACATTGTGGATGTGGCTCTGAGACCTGTGCTGAATTATCCCCTCACCAAAGAAACTGCACTCTGGTTCATGAATCTGAGGTTGCTGCTCAAAGGGAAACTTTGAGAATGATAACATTGCGATGATTCCAATAACGCGTTTTCCTCCTCTCCATCAGCCTTCGCGTCAGATGGACCACCCGAGCGGTCATTTAACCTGCACGTAACAACCCAGGGCTAAAGAAACCTTAATCGTGATCCTTCAAACTGCAACAGGACTTCAACATTCCGACATCTGACTTTCTCCAGAGATGGCCACAGCTATGCTGAAGAAGGAAGATCCTAGTGCTCCAAATGGGCCTCCCATTCCACAAACATCTGTCACAAGTGGATAACCCCAAACATCTCCATTCTTCTAACTTGAGGCCACACAGTCTTGAAGAACTGCTGTAGATTTCAGTTTATACACATGCCTGACCTTATCTTTATAAATTACAATAAATAATCAGATGAAGGTCAAACCCAAACATCCAACACTCTCCGGACAAGGTTTTCAGAAAGAAGTAGATTAGCCCTACCTGGTTTGACTCGGTGGATAGAGCATCAGCCTGCAGGCTGAAGGGTCCTGGGTTCGATTTCAATCAAGGGCACATGCCCCGGTGGTGGGCTTGATCCCCAATGGGGGGCGTGCAGGAGGCAGCGCTCTGAAATCAATAAAAATATATTTTAAAAATTAAAAGAAGTAGATTAAATAGTCATCAGCATTAAGCTTCAGGAGAGAAGTTACTCTTGATCCAACAGGAAAAAAATTAGTGGGAATTCACACTAGACACACCAGCTGAGGGCCTCCTGAAGTCTTGTGTTTTTTGTTTACACTGTTCTTCCTATTGGTTTATCTATCCAACAAACTTCTCAGCGCTGGAAAAGATTAAGTTAAATATAAAGCTATGACAAATAACTCAGGTTTCTTTCTCTTGAATAGTTTTCTACTGATTCCCTGAAAGAGAGGCTTGTAGAACTTATTTGGTGTCTGTTATTTATCTGTTTATCTACTCCTTTTGGGTTTCCAATTTTAAACTCTGAACTTGCCAATAAGCCGTCATTTCATGTGAATTGTTAATCTCTTTTTTTTTTTTAACAAAAATAATGAAGACATTTTTCAATAACCTGTTCTTGGTGAGTTTCCCCCTTTCAGATATGTCCTTGTCAAAAATCATTCTTTTAAAAACCTTTAGAAAACATTTACTCCATTACTTCCTTCTTCACTGGCAATATAGTTAGTTGTAATCTTAAAATAATTTGTTTAATGTCCACTTTTAAAGGATCAGAGATTTCACTAGAAATGTTCATAAAGCCAAGAATTCAGAGACTATTTCACCCTCATTGTCTGTGTATATATATCAGCCCTAATTCACCAGTGGAATTGGAGGTCATTATTTCTGAATTTGCACATTAAAAATAACATCTACCCATAAGGGAATATCTTTAAACCACAAATGCCAGAAATAACAATTGTATTAAACTGCATTTCATGAATACATAATAAAGTTCAATTTACTACTATTTATCATGTTACTTAAATTAAATCTATAATGGAAAAGAGATTTAGTTCTGTTTTGAAAATAACAAATTCCTTTATGCCAATTGCACAGGATTTATATTAGCTCCAATGCATCCATGTCAATTTATTTATTTTTTGCTTAATTACTATTGCTTTCCATTTGGGGGATCCTAGGAGACAATTCACATCCTTTCATGTATTTTTTTAAGCTTAAAGAGATATATACACATATAATACATTAAAAATCACTATGATTTAGTTATATTTATTTATTAAATCTCAGACTTTTTTTTTAAAAGGCATTGCAGGCTTTACTGGGATTTTTGACAGTTGCCTGAAGTTGCTAGGAAAAATCACTGTGAATGCGGACAGCAGTATTTTCAGAGCTAATATTTGTGTCGTACTACACACATTCATAGTTGAAGAACAGAAGAAAACCACCAGAAAATTCAAGATAAATACATCCATTTACAATTACCAGCACATCTTGGCAGAGGAAGAAGGCAAGAAAATGCTGAGAGGCCTTGAATTATCAAGTTACTAGAAGCCCAGTGCACGAAATTCGTGCACGGCAGGGGGTTGTCCCTCAGCCCAGCCTGTACCCTCTCCAATTTGGGACTCCTGGAAGGATGTCCGACGGGCCTAAACGGGCAGTCGGACATCCCTCGCACAATCCAGGACTGCTGGCTCCCAACTGCTTTCCTGCCTGCCTTCCTGATTGCCCCTAACCGCTTCTGCCTGCCAGCCTGATCACACCCTAACCACTCCGCTGCCAGCCTGGTTGATGCTTAACTGCACCCCTGCCAGCCTGTTTGCCCCCAACTTCCCTCCTCTGCCAGCCTGGTCACCCCTAATTGCCCTCTCCTGCAGGGTTGATCACCTCCAACTGCCCTCCCTTGCAAGCCTGGTCCCTCTCAACTGCCCTCCCTTGCAGGCCTGGTCCCTCACAACTGCCCTCCCTTGCAGGCCAGGTGCCTCCCAACTGCCCTCTCCTGCTGGCCATCTTGTAGTGGCCATCTTGTGTCCACATGGGGGCAGGATCTTTGACCACATGGGGGCAGCTATATTGTGTGTTGCAGTGATGGTCAATCTGTATATTACTCTTTTATTAGATAGGATAGAGGGCTGGTGCACGGGTGGGGGCCAGCTGGTTTGCCCTGAAAGGTGTCCCGGATCAGGGTGGGGTTCCCTTGGGGCATGGGGCGGCCTGAGCGAGGGGCCTGTGGTGGTTTGCAGGCCGGCCACACCCCCTGGCAACCCAAGCAGAGGCCCTGGTATCTGGAATTTATTTTCCTTCTACAATTGAAACTTTGTAGCCTGGAGCGGAGCCAAGCCTGCTGCTCCCTCCGGGGCGGCAGCCATTTCTGTGGCAGTTAATTCACCTTCTATAATTGAAACTTTGTAGCCTTAAGCGGGTGAGCCTGGCCCGGGTGTGCGGAAAGCTTTGCTTCCCCTGTTGCCGCCGGCAACCCTGGCCTGCTCTCTCAAGCTCCATTCTGCCGCCATTTGTTTGAATTTGTTTACTTTCTATAATTGAAACTTTGTAGCTTGAGTGGAGGCTTAGGCCTGCAACAGCTATCGGAAAGCTTGGCTTGCTCTGTTACCTGGGAAACCTTGCTCTCTGTGGCTGTAGCCATCTTGGATGGGGTTAATTTGCATACTCGCACTGATTGGCTGGTGGGCGTGGCTTGGCTGGTGGGCATGGCTTGTGTAGCAGAGTGATGGTTAATTTGCATATTACCATTTTATTAGAGAAGATTAAGCACCCTTGAAGAAAAAAAAGAATTTCTGTTAATACTATATTGAATGCATTAACTCCCTTGATATGACTCTATCCAATAGTTATAACATAGCCAAGCCTATCCCACTATATCACCATCTTAGTAAATGGCCACATTATGTACCCAGTCACTCAGACCAGAAATCAAGACTTTAGTCTCTCTCCTCCTGCAATCATGTAGTCACCAAGACAAAACCTATCCATTCTATTCCACGACATCTCTTCAACCCATTCCTCCACTCCTGCCCACACTCTGCAACTACCTAAGTACCAGCTTTCATGGTCTCTCCTGGGCTGGTGCATTGGACTCTTAACTAATTTCCTAAGTGTCAAGCTGATTCCTTACCAGGTCCTCCATGATCTTGTCCCTGTCTTCCTCTTCATCATTATCTCCCACCGAATTCTTTGTAAAATGACTCTAGGCCACACCAATCCATGAGCCACTGGCCCTTATGCAGCCCTTCCCAAATGTTCCTCTTCTCTGGGCCCACACTATGCATTTGTCAGGGCTCAGCTCAAGTCTGACAACCCAACCCCCCAAAAAAATATTTCCTGATTTCCCTTTTGCTCCAAATAAAATGACTTTTCAGTATACTCTCACTTCCTATGCATACTTCTAACCTAATATCTGATCATTTGTATTGTACTCATTTGTTTACCTGATTTTCCCTTCTTGTGTGAAACTTCTTGCAGACAGAGTCTGTGACTTATTACTGTATATCCTATTCCCTACTCCCAGCATAGTTCATAGCATATAGCAAGTGGTTATATAACAAATGAAGGGGAATCTGGCATATCTGCCTATCCATAACTCCAAGTACTTACTCCCCATGCTAAGACAGGAATCTTTCCTGGTAAGAACAGGCTAACTATTGTGGAATACCCTCCAGCACCCTTAAAGTATGTTTTCTAATGAGCTTCCTATCTAAAACCCCAAGTCAAATTCATTTCCTTTGGTGGCATGTAATGACCACCTTTTTGCTATGGCCTATCTTGAAAAAGTACAGTTACTATTTAGTACTTATCAGGTGGCAGGTTTATCACCAGTACAGGGCTCAAAAAATTCTTTAAGAAATAGCTTCCCAGCAGCTAATTTCTCCAAAGTCTCCTTTAAAGACCTCATGAGGCTGGCTGAGTCAGCACTTCCAGTAACACTCTCTTCTTCCACGAACACTGAAGCAGACAGTTATCGCTACTGACAGGACTCTGGACTAGGGTGCCTTTGACCCAGAAAGGATATCAATGGCTTGCTTACAGAAGGGCAGGGGAACGGAACAGCCAGGTGAGGCATCAGGTTAGGAAGGGAGGCACAAAGCACAGAGGACACTGGCCAAGGCTCTGCCACATTCACACTGAGATGGAGGAAACCAGCTCAGAATACAGCACCCATATTTTCGGAATCCAAACTCAAAATATCTATGACATAAATAGAAGTGCACATTGGGAGGTAATCAAGCCAAATAGTTTAATCAGGAATTGGAGACAACCGTGATACAGGGAACTTAGAATTAAATAAAACTGAAGTTGTCCTTGGAAGACAGGATTCTCCTCACAGGAGATGCCAAAGAAAAAGGAAGAGGAAAGATAACAGTAGAGAAACTGTATTTAAATTAGACCCTGAACCAAAAAGAGAAGAAAAATCCTAAACCACAAATTTTCCATCTCAGAGCCCACATTTTAACAAAATGTAAAGAAAGAAACTACTGCCTGTTATATGCTTGGTTAGATCAGTTTTAAAATCATTGTAACTAAATTAGACTTTTCTCCTACATGAAACAAGCAGAAAACTAGACTTATTAAGAAAGATATCTTAAGCACAGAAAACCCTATTCAAATCTGCAAAATATTATCTAAAAGGGAAAACACTGATATAAGTCATCTCCTTATAGTCCAGAATATCCACATAAATTTGGCATAAAGGAGGTTGAACACATTAGTTGTAAGTGCTACCCAATTTATATTAAGCAAATATATCTGCTCTTCCTTGAACTAAATACCCACTCAGCAAGCTACTTTCTCACCTCAAGGGTGAAACTCAATGGCAGCTTTCAAGATAGCTCTGACACGAACTTGTGTATCAGAGAAGGAAAGAAATACCACTATAATCATGTTTAATCCTTTAAAACTGTGATTGAGAAGTGGCATTTGGGCAAGATTTAAACTTGGCTTTGGCCAGAAAAAGATTAAACCAACTCCAGTTCTCTCCCAGCCTTATTTTTTTCTCATTAGTTAGATGTCACATCAGAAATGAAATTATTATAAACATATTTAACTTGTTTAAGTAACTTTAAAAACATAACTTATAATCAGTAGGGTTTCAAAATTCAATAAATCCTCTCACTTATTAGTTACAGAATATAGTTGAATATAACCTAATAAACTTAAAAACATGGCTTTAAGGGATATTTTTTCTTGGCAAGAATTAAATTGGCTTGGCTAATTTACATTGTTTTAAATTTAGAGAGCACTGTGTATTGACTCATGATTGCAATACATAAACCATTTCCATGAAATGGTCTGAATTAACCTCCATGCTATTTCTATAAACAGCACATATCTTTGCATGCATTGCAGTCTACTTAGATGGGATTTTTTTAAAATAAGTAAATTAAGCCTGTAATGTAATCCTTACCTAAATATGAGAATAAGGGGAGTTTAGTGTTTCATTATGTTCTAAATGATAGAAGCTCATTGTTTCTGTACGTTTTAATATACCAAAAGCAGTTGTGAGTATCTAAAGTTAATGCAAAATAATACAGCATTTAAGTATATATTTAGAAAACGTATGTAATAAAATCAAAGGCAGCTAAAAACTATAGATGAAGTGATGACTGCAAAGTTAGTTCATTGATACATGTAACATATGCATTGGCCTCAAAATCTTCCTGAACTTACTGCTTAGAACGATCCAATGATAACATTCACCCTAAAGACCATAATGAAGACAGAACTACTATAAACTTGTCACCTGTCTGTTAGGAACTGCATCTTAACACTGTTAGTAGCCACTTGCTATCTAATTATGGATATCTACATCAACTCAAAATAAGATAAAAATATTCAGGATTAATGTGTTAATAAAATCTGACAACAACGTAAGTCTTAAAGAACAATAGGTATGTGCAAGTGGGCAGGAAAAACACTGAAATGATCAATGGCTACACTATAAAAGGAAGTATATTATCTTTAAACAAATGACATGACAATTTTATCCCTCCAAAAAGCAAAGATAGACTTTAATTGCATGTTTTATTTGGCAAGTCTATATGGTATTTTTTATTCCTAAACTATTTGGTTATTCATATACTTCACACCCTAAATCTACCCTTCTACTACAGATAGATTAGGCAAAAGTACTATGGTTAGTCATGGATATGTTTGGTCCATAACATCCTAAAAATAAGTGAATCAAAATGAAGCATTTGATTTTCCTCCCAAACTTGCTCCTTACTGTTCCACCATCTAAAGAAATGGTAGCACCATCCACCCCGCCAGTCAAGACAAATTTTCAAGGATCATTCTTGGGTCCTTTCCCTGACTTCTGAAATTCCAGTTCGTTGCCAAGCTCTGTTTCCAGTGTGTATCCTGAACCTTTGCTTCTCATGTCTCCCACATGACAGACCCTAGTGCCTCTGCCTGGACAACTGCCATGGAGTCCTCTTCGGTCTTTTTTTAAATTGATTTCAGAGAGAGAGAGAGAGAGAGAGAGAGAGAGAGAGAGAGAGAGAGAGACATAATCAATGATGAAAGAGAATCATTGATCAGCGGCCTCCCGCACATCCCCGACTGGGGATAGAGCCCGCAACCCGGGCATGCACCCTGACTGGGAATCGAACCATGACCTCCTAGTTCATAGATCGGTTCTCAGCCACTGAGGCACGCCGGCTGGGCCTCTTTGGTCTTCTTGATTATACACCTGCCCCACTACCATCCATTCTCCTCACAGCTAAGTGAACTTAGTGAAAAGTAAAAAATTGGATATGACTCCTCTGCTTAAAATTCTCAAGTGACTTCTTATTTCACTAAAAATCTAAACTCTTAGTGTGGCCCACCTCTCATGTCCTTCCAGCCACACTGGTGTCTTTTCTTTCCTCCAATGGACCATGCTCATTTCCATTTCAGGGCATGAGCTTGAATGTGATGTGGTCTCTGCTTGGACCCCCTCAGCTCCCATGTCTTCACATGGCTGGCTAGTTTTTACCATCTCCTCGACCACCCTATCTAAAGGAGTGCCCAAACACCCACCCCATCACTCGCCATCACATCACCATCTTTTTTACTGTTCATTGTAACATTTCTCCCTTTAGAATGAAAGCAACAAGAGGAGACAGACCTTGCCTATCTGTTCACAGCTGAACCCCCAAAGTTGGACAGTGCCTAGGACAGAGTAGGTGCTCAATAAACAGTTGTGGAATGCATCATTTCTGTAGAATTTTATACATTCACCACTTTCGATTATGTTTAGTTAAAATTGGATCCTGATACTTTAGGCATAGAAATGTCAGTAGAACAGAAGAAAGATACTTGATACCACTAAATGGGATTCGGAGTTTTGCCTAATTATATCTATCCAGAGGATCAAATTTGCTATAGATTTAGGTAATATGCCAGCTTTTTTTTTTTTTTTTTTTTTTTTTTTTTTTTTTTTAGTTTGTGCTTTTGTTTTCTAATTCTTTTCTTGCTAGAACAAAAACTATTCCTATTTGTCTGAAGAAGTCCATGGGAAGCAGAAAGAATGTAAATAGCAATATCATCGGGATATCATCATGTCTTCACTTCCCATTGTAAACAAAAATAATTGTACATAGCTATTCAAAATAAAACAGAATCTACACTTTCTTTACTTAAATAAGTAGTTGAACATAAATCTAAACAAAGTAACTTTACCAAATAAAGGGTGATATTTTAATGCACTTATACTTCCAAAGAACATTGACCAAAATAGTTATAATAATAGCTAGCATTTATTAGGCTTTTCTCTGGGCCAGGGACTATCATAAGCACATCCCTTGTTTTAAATAATTTCATCATAACAAAAACTCTATATATAACACTATTATTATCCTCATTTTACAGATTAATTAAACAAAAAACTGAAGACAGTTTATGTAACTTGCCCAATGTCACACCATTAGTAGGTGTGACCAGAATTCAAATCCAGGGATCCAAACTCCACTTACCATTGCACTACATCGCTTCATTAAATTAGAGATATCACATAAGAGTAGAGATAATGTATATAAAATTCCTATCACAAAGTCTAGAACATTGCAGGTACTTAATAGTGTCCTTATTTCTACACTAGTGCCCCGGTGCACATTGAAAGGAAATTAGTTAGAAAGTGGTCAGCAGGGTAGGACTGGATGAGATGGGCCAGACACGCCCTGGAGCCAACCTCCCTTGGTCCCTCCCCTGGCTTGAAGGGCATCTGCGGAGTGAGAGGGGTCCCTCAGGCAGGTGGAGTCCCTCTGCCAGATCTGCAAGGATCGGGCCTAAACCGGCTTTCCGACATCCCCCGAGGGGTCCCAGATTGCAAGAGGGTGGTTCTCTGGTGACACACCCTGGAATCGGGCTTTCTCCTTTTTGGTTCCGGGGTGCGTCACCTGAGAACCACCGCTGCCAAGTCACCGCAGCTCAGCAGCTCCAGCACTGAGCATCTAGCCCCCGGGTGGTCATTGCACTTCATAGCTACCAGTCAGACTGTTGGACAGTCACTTAGCCTTTTGTATATATAGATCATCTGGGAGAAGATCTTTAGAGGACATTAACCCCCATCAGGGGGCAGATCTCAGGTCCTTGACCCTGAGCTTGTTAGGAAAAACTGATCAGAGCTGAAGTCAAGTATCAGCCTGGAGTCAAGAACTCACAGGTCAAGATTTAGGAAAACAACTGACACAGCAAACAGGAAGTCAAGTAAGGAATGTAAGAGATGAGATTCACACCTTCAAATCAACAACAGGTATATTGTAAGTCTGACAGGTAAAGTCAAGGTCAGGAACACTAGAAACCAGGGTGTGGTTGATAAGTGATATTTAAGAGGCAAAATAAGACCAGAGAAAGTAGAGGAATTATGGGCTTTTATATCCAGTTGGCCCCTGGCAGAATTTTCTCCCACACCTCACTCTGGCTTACACACTAACCTGGTGTTCTTAGAACCCTCTGCACTCGTTCTCCCCAAGTCCTGACAACTCCATTTTACAGTGGAAAAAACAGATTTGTGTATATAGATAATATCAGAAACTTCACAGAGACAGTGATAGAAATGGAATTTACACTTAGGGAATATTCAAGAAAAATCTAAGATGACTGAGAACCATCCCAACACTAAGAGAAATCACATCTATATTTTTTGCTTCATATTTTCCTTTCCTATTGAAGGCTAAGCCCGAAGAATGAGAATGAAACTGGGAAAGCCAAGAATGGGATGGATAGTATCAGTCTTATCCCAATCCTGATGATCAATGACTAAGGGTGACTTTTTTCTCTAATCAGCAGTGTCTCAGCTATATCTGGCTGATCCCAAGAGAAGAAAATGGCTTTTATCAAAGTTTGTAGAAGCCAAGAACATGCTGTAAGCTTATAGGTATATTTTAGCAAAGCATCAGAAGTATGATCCAGAAAATATATCTTTCTTAAATATAATCTGAAATTATGTCAGAAGCATAAATATATATGTGATTTTAATATATAAATCATTATCTATATATATATAAAAGCCTAAGCGACCAGTCAACCAGTTGACCGTTCAACCGGTCTACCGGTAGCTATGACATGCACTGACCAACAGGGGGCAGACGCTCAATGCAGGAGCTGCCCCTGGTGGTCAATGCACTCCCACAGTGGGAGCACCGCTCAGCTGACCAACGGGCGCCAGACCCTGGGCTCATGGCTGGTGAGCACAGCTGCGAGGGTGCGATCCTCTCCCACAGACACTCCCCCTGCGGACCCCTCCTCCATCTGGACAGGGACCAGGATTGGGATTGGCATCGGCACTGACTGGGTGCGAGCCCACAGCCACTTCTCAGTCACGGGCCCACCAGTATCACCCTAGGACAGGTGCGCAGAGACCGCAGCAGAGTGGCCGTGAGCCTACCGAGTGGTGGCGGCAGCAGGCGCAGTGGGGCCAGGATGAGCGGGAGCAGCGCAGCACCCGGCCTGAGCTCCTCCCTTGCCACCTGCCGCTTCGGCCGATCCCCACAGGCCAGGCCGAGGGACCCCACCAGTGCACAAATCCGTGCACTGGGCCTCTAGTTTTTAATATGGTCAGAAAGCATTTTCATAGATAAACACTTATCAGAGGATACATTGGCATTGAAATCAACTCCTTTGATTCACTTCTTATGCCCCATTGTTTACAAAGTCTCTGCGAAACTGAGAAAGAACATAAAATCATTTATAAATAAACCTAAAGAGAAAGAAGGCATGGGAAGCTCTTCTTTTTAAACTGGAGGGACTATTTCTCAGAAATGACCAAAGAGGGAGTCAATGATGTCACTGAAGTAGAATGTCAGACTTCTGAGCCACATATGGGTTTTCTGAATTGTGAATCTAATATTATATTTTCCCTTCACTTCTTCAGGAATAAGCTTCCATCTGCAAAGTAATAGAAATTATCTACTTACAGGCACCGTGAAGGAAATTTCCTGGTATGGCAATCTGGTATCTCATTATCTGGTGAAAAATGTCTACATTTTCAGGATTATGAATGTCACTAATACATCTAAAATCAGCACATGTCAGTCATCAATATTCATATTGCTCAAACAAAACAGCTTATACTATAGCTGTTCATCAATCTGGCAGAAACGGAAAGAGGGGGGAAGAAAAGGGAGAAGTGAAGAGATAAAGAAAGAAAGAGCTCAGGGATATATTGAACACAAGAGGGGTCTCCATTCATTCAGCCTAACATCTGCTCAGCCTGAAGTGGAACCACCTGTTAGTATATTAAATTAGAATTAATTTATGTGGAAATAAGAAAGGAGGGGAAAAGGGGGCTTTAATTCATAACCCAAATACATATATATTCTTTTCTTAAAAGAAAGCCTTTCATGGTTATAATCAGTGCCATGAACAACTAGACTCATTATATAATTAATTGAAGAAATGAAATGTTTTCTATAACTGGTACATAGGCATATTGCCTGCATTGTGTTCATTGGCTTTTTTTTTCTCTCTCTTCTTGAAGAAAAGGCCACTGGTACCTCTCTTGGCAATTTCACAGCAGAAGCAGCAAATCAAACAGAAAGATTCTATAAGGATTTTAGCAACACCAAGGAAGGTCTTACCTTCTAAACACCCGTCTATTTACTCAAGTTTGTGGGGGATGTTTTCATTTCTCCTCAGCAGAGCAGATGAGAATAATATAGCTCCAGCTAAGGATCATAAGAAGCCTGGCGCTGAGTAATGCAGAAGTCTCCATTAACCTCTCTGCCTCCTTTAATGAAAGACATACTGCTTTGCTTCCTCCAATAGTCTCAAATCTCAGGATCTCAAATTTGCTGAATTAAAGTGATGGATATTATATCTACAGTTGATTTCCTCCTAAGTTTGCCAAGAATGTCAGATGGTCATCGAGGAGCACCACTATGAAGGGAGATTAGAAGAGCTATATAAACTTTTATGTGAACGTAGATAGATATTTTCCAGTATCTCTCACAAGTCAACATGCCTGTCATTTTTGTCTTTTTATAACCTGTGGACTGGTTATCTAAGTTCATCACAATTACCTGGGACACTGAATATGACAGCCTTTCCCAGGGTTTGTTTACCAACCACAATCATTTAGGATTTTCTCTTTTTGAGGTGGGGGGGTGGGGGGATTTTTCTTTGAGTTACATTTTACTGTTTATTCCAACAACTAATGCTTTCCTTTTCTAAAGACTCTTTTCATGTAGCCTAGACCTTGTAAGGCGACTATCTTAAGCAGTGCTTTTTGTATGGACAAGGATCATAAACTTCCTTGGGTAAAAGAGAGAGAGAGAGAGAGAGAGAGAGAGAGAGAGAGAGAGAGAGAGAGAGAGAGAGAGAGAGATTATTTCAAGTTGCATCTTTTTTGTCTCTTGAAAAACTTATTCCCAAAAAATTGAGGCAAACTTTCCATAAAGCTTTTTATAAAATGCAGTGGAGAAGTCAGCTTTCCCTGGAGACTTATCCAATTACAGGGACTGCATGGTCTCGCCCTAAGAGAGAGGGGCATTCAACATGGTGTTTTTCTGATCATGGCAGTGAGTGTGAAGAGAGAAGTCTAAGAAATTCAATTATCTCCCTAGGTGTCACTCAGCTTTTGGGACTCATATAATTGGCTATAAATAATACGAGTACATTTCGGGCACAACCTCTGTGGGTTTCATTACAAATCCCCTTGCTACTGAGATGCTAACAATTGGGCTTGCCATTTGGATTAGTTGGGGTTGCAACTGCAAAGAGGTTACTTTGTCAACCACTGGTTTGCCTCATTTTCATGGTCTTTACATATTTTAATTGACGTCCCCAATGTAACATTTTAAGCATGTATTGCCTTTTCAGCACACACCAAAATGACCTTTTAAAGTAATGGTTTAAAAATTCAAAGCAATGCTTGATTACCAGCTCAGTACCATATAGCATAACTTTTCTCTCTTTCATGCTCCCAATATCGAAAGGAATTCTACAACAGCAGACAATATGAATAGGAATGGCTGATATAATAGAATTCTAATTCCCTAAAGACCAAACGAGTGGCCCACTCTGACTTTGTGTGGGGATTTCCAGCTGTGAAATGGGGTAAACTGGATCTCTCCTTTATTGATTGCACATAGTAGGCAATCAATAAAATTTGTTGACTTTATTCTAATTAAGCCTTTTGAAAACTGAAGCATGTTGATAGAATGTTTAAACAGTGCCACTAAAGATGGGGGTTTTGTAACCATGCCCACATTTCGAAGTCATCCAGTGTTCCAAAGAGTTTTTCAAATGTTTTGAGTTTAACCAAATCCTAAACACATTATGCCAAGTACTATTTTCCTTTAAGTCCCAAACCCATGTGAATTCTAAGGGAAATTAAATCCACATGTTTCTGATTCATTTTTACTTAAATCATTAAAATGCTGTTTTGGATGAGCCACTTGACTTCCAAGAAGCTTTTCTTCACAAACTCTTTTACGCCTTTTTGGTGTGGGGTCAAAAGCAGGAAGTCATACTTTGACAATGATAAATTAATTGTGACATCAAACACTGCAAATCCAAACCCAAGCACTCTAACAATACTTCAGCAGTTGACAACTTCATTTTCCTAATTTTCTGCCAAGAAATGCTTGCATTTTCCCCCCCTTATTTGCCAGTATAACTGAAGAAGCAAAATGCATCACCTATAAACACTATACCACAGAGAATCCAGATTTGGGATTTTATCATTTTTACCAAAGGGGGCAACAGCACCACTTCACAGCTCTATATGATTTGGACAGTCTTACCCAAGGAAAAGTTGGAAAATATATATGAAATTCTTCCCACTTCACCAAAACTTAGTTACTCTGAGCAAAGTGTCTTATATATGCCACACCCAAGCCTGATAGGAAGTTACAAGGCAAACAGCCATCCTTCTCCTGACTTCATAGTTCACATTGAGGTCCTCTCTCTACATTTTGCTCTTAAATAACCTTAATTCCTCCTCATTAGCTCTAACTTAAAACTTTCACAAACCTTTCCCATCTTTTGGAAACAAGAAAAGAAACACTTCACCTGGTTGTTGCCTGCCTCTAGCTATCTTCCTGCATCATCATTTCCTTCCCCCCATTCATGCTATATAACCAGTTCCATATCTTCCTCATCTCCCTGAAAGTCTTTGGACTGTGATCCACTCTTTTGTTGATAACTAGAACTTTTAGAGTCTTTTGTTGCTCTCAATAGAAATCATTTCTGGCTAACTTAAGCCAGAGGAATCTTAGGGAAGGTCCACGGGTATCTTTTCATATCAACGGGAAGCATGGGACTTGAGCAGGAACAAAGGGAGGTGAAACAGCAAGAAACAGCCCAAGGTTCCCCCTACAGAAGCTGGCTGCTGAGGACACTGGCCACTGGCACCACCAGACGTACCATGGCTAATTCATCCACTGTCCCTGTGGGTTTGCATTATTTCCTCAAGCTTCAGTGACTTAGGCAAAAGTAACCAATTTGACCAAGCCAGGGTACTTAAATGTTTCAATGACAAAAATATATATAAGTGTCTTAAATATCCTAATAGAAAAATGATCAAAATATATGAATAGTTACTTTACCAAAAGATAAGCAAGTGGCCAATTAACATATAAAAGTTATTTTACCTCACTATGAAGTGCAAATTATAAGGATAATAGAAATAATTTGTCATAAAAAAACTGACAGAAAAATTAAAAGACTGAAAAGATCATGTGTTGTGAATGGAAGAAAACAGGCACATCCTATGATGTATACATCTATGGTAGCATAGATTGGTGCAGTCTTTTTGATGGGAAATTTTTCATTACTATCAAAATTTACAATGTGCATATTCTCTGCCCCAGAAATCTGACTTCTAGAAATACAACTGAGAGAAATGTTCCACATATGTCCACAAAGATCGATGTACACAGATGTTCTCTGCAGCACTGACTTTAATTGCAGAATTGGAAACAACTTAAATGCTCCAAAGAGGCAGGTTAAATAAATTATGATACATTCCTATGTCGTCATTATAAATAAATAGATGCAGTTATAGATACTGCTTGAAATCTCTCTTTGGTATACTCTTAAGGAAAAGAGACAAGTTGCAGAATAAAATTTATAATCCCATTATATGTAAAATAAAGAAATGCATATGTATCTATGTATACAAAGAGAAAGGTATAAAAAAGTTATGCACCAGACCTAACAGTTGCTATATGTAGGGGTCTAAGAGTTCAGAGCTGCCAAGACAGGGGGCTCCCACATTTTGTTCTATGAACCTAAGAATTCCATGAACTTTCACAATAAGAATGTTCCATTTTTCACTTCAATATTAAGAAATGTAGGGTGCATGAGGCTCATAGATGAAGCTGGAAAAGCCTGGAAGGACAGTCTTTTTTTTTAATATATTATTATTGATTTCAGAGAGGAAGGGAGAGGGAGAAAAAGATAGAAACATCAATGATGAGAGAGAATCGGCTACCCCCTACACGCTCCCTACTGAGGATCAAGCCCAAAACCCAGGCATGTGCCCTGACCAAGAATCAAACTGTGGCTTCCTGGTTCATAGGTCAATGCTCAACCACTGAGCCATGCTGACTGGGCAGGACAGTCTTTAAATGTAACTATTTATGGATCCGAATGGGGCACGGACTCAGTAGTTAGTAGGGACCTGACTTCAAGTCTTTACCACTTCCCAACTGTGTGTAGTGGGAAAAATTACTTAGCCTCTCTGAGCTTATTTTCCCATTTGTTCATAAAATGAAAATAAAAATAGTATCTTTCACAGAGTGGTTGTAGAGATGAAATAATTAAAATGCTCAGCACTGTGTCCAACCCATTATATGAGAGTAATGAATGGTGACTTTCTCTCACTTTTCTTTTTTATAAAATAAGGGAAGTATAAGCCATCACCCTCTATTTTGACAGTATCTTCTATTCAAGAATCCCATTATATAAGAAACAGTTTACGTAGAGGATTTTTGTTGTTGTTGTTGTGTCCTTAGTTTTCAATTCACCTTGACTAGGGCAGGATTCTAATAATGATCCCCACTTTCTCAGATAGAGGAGCTAAGTCCCCAAAAGACCAAATGCCTGGCCTAAGTCATAAGCCCCACCTCTGAAGCAGGGCTACCCAACTCCGACTCCAGCTCCAGTCCCCAAGCCCATGCCTTTTCCAATATGACCTTAATATGTTATTCCAATAAGACCTTACTATGTGCTGCTTCTGAACATGGAGCAGAAGACCTTTAGCAGAAGAAAAACCCAAGCATTTGTTTGAAACATTTCCACATGTAGCTTTGAGTATGACACTTAAAAGCCTCTTGTTGTTGTTTTTTAAGAGTCCAAAATCTGATCAATAGCAGGGAAGCTGTAATACTGATCCCTTTTGCCAGAGAAATTTACAACCAAATAGGGCTTTAGAGCCAAGATTTTCACAGCAATGAAAATGATGTGGCCAGAGAAGGGAGGGGAGGGGGGGGGAGGTAAAGAAAAACGTCTGCGATAACATCCTTGGGATATCTCTAAGCTCCATTACACTATCCAAAAGAAATATAATAGGATTTGAGGCCCAATTATTACTTCCTCCATCTAACCCCCTTCATTTAACATATCATTAGTATTTTTAGACAAGTCCCCTGGGACTCTCACACTTTCGTAGGTGAGTCAGACAGCAAGAGCTGTGGTGGCAACGATCCAAGGAAACTGATCCCCCTTTTAATGTTCCTTTCTGGTTACCTGCTATAATGCAATTATCATGTACTGAAGCAATTTTCGGGAAAATGACTTGACAAGAACTCTGTCATTTTGTAAACAAGAACAAACGTTGTAATTGGATCTTAATTACACAATGCTCCGAGAGGTTATTTTTATTTCTTTGTTTGTTAATGCAATTATTTAGCTTCCCTATTTTAGCCTTGACCTTGCAGGAAGAGGGTATTTTCCAGTCAGCATAATGCTTTATCTTTGAAAGCTACAATCAATAAGGATAATTAATGATGCCGGCTGCAATGATAGCCTCAGCAATCATTATCCCACATTAATCCCTGCAGTCAGACTGGGGTCAAGGCCATCTAAATCATTCACCTAGGGGTGGAGAAATTCAAATCATTTACCAATTTAAATCCTTGCAAACATATCCCACTTTATTTTCAAAGCAGTTTGAATGCCACCTGGGTTTGTTTTGTGTGGTTTCACTGGGCGCTTTTAAAAAAAAAAAAAAAATGACAGAATAGATACTTTATATTAGCCAGGCAGTTTTGCTGTTTGTGTTTTGATAAATTAATGTTAAAAATACGCAGCACATTAACTGCTGCTGTGCCTGGAGGTACATGGCACATTTAGCATTCCACATGTTGTCCCGGTTTTAAGACAGGAAGGGGGAGGAAGAGGAAGAAGGGGAAGGAAAAGGAAGAAAAGAGGATGGGGGTGGGGGGTGCTGAATGGGAGCCAGTGGCCTCAGGCAGGCAAACTGGGGAAGAAGGTTGAAACCTACCAGCTGGAAAATCTTTGAGATGGAACTGCAGGCTTACTCAGCATTATTGAGGGGGCTGTTGGATATGAAACCTCACACTGGATCTTGCAAAACAGCCTCTGCCAAGGTCAATTTCTCCCTCATTTTTGCCTTTTTTTCCCTGGCTTTCCCTCACACGCAAGTTGAATGACTTGATGTATCTTCTAGCTGTCTGCTGTAGATCACACTCTGTTATAAAGAATTCCACTGGGCTCCCAAATATTTTTCAATGATTTCATTTTAATTAGTGTTTTGCTATCAATCATATTCTTGAGAAGATATCAAATTGACGTCTGGTCACTCCCTCTCCCCGCCCCCCACCCCTATTTCTCTTTCCAGAATTAAATTAGCAAATGAAGAGAAGTTTGTAGGGCACTTGGTCTCAATAAATATTTGTTGATATTATATAGCCAAGTTTACTTCAATCTTCTTTTATTTTCAAGTTATGTAACATATGGTAAGGAGTTACAGCAACTAAAGTGAACTTTCCTGGCACAGTAATTAGGGATTGGGATATTTATGGGTGTTTGGGGAAATAGAGGACAACTAAGAGATAGCTGCTAGAAACAGAGTAAAGATCTGTAAAACACTCAGCCAGGGCCCCTCTCTCCTCTCACTGTGAGAACTCCTCTGCAAAGACTGTGTTGAAAGCTGCCGAGAATTTATCACCCGTTGCTTTTTCATTATGAGCAGTGACTGCTAAAGAGAAAGCACTTAACATGTCTGAGCATAGTTATTATATTCGCGATAAGGAGCTCTTTCTAATGAGATTTTATCACTATTTCACCATTTCCCAAATGTGGATCTTTGCTTCATCCTGGCAAAAGAAAACAGAAGATATTGAGGGTTTTGCAATAGATCTGAGTGAAGGGAAAATGTAAGTAAAACTGAATTAAGAAGGGAACAGTGAACTGTGTACTTGAACATGGAAAAGCACATGTCATTCTAGGTTAGACTATGAAATAGCATGTTCCCTTCCAGCTCCCAGCTGTCTAGCAGTCTAACATCTGTCTTTCTAAGCTTGTTATTTTTTATGAAGATCCCGGTCTTTGCAGAAACTGCCTTTTTCCATCTTCATTCTATCCTCTCTGGCCTCTTCGCCTTGTGATTCTTCCGTGAGCATTTGTGTGTGGGGAGAGCATCTACATGCAGGGCTGGTGACATAATGTGCAGATCCAGTGCAAAATGAAAATGTGGGGCCCCACCCAGGACAAATGAAGTCAGTCTCCCCTTCCATGGGCCAGTCATCCCAATCCACAGTGGAAGGGCACCCACTCCAAGGATTTACAGACTTTGCTCTGGACGCTCTAGTCCCTGGATTAGTGGTAAGATTTAGAGAGACCCCTACTGCAACACCTGCCCAACACATCATGGAGCTGCCAGCCTGGGGAAGGGATGGTGGCTACCTTACCCTATTGAGATATCATGGGGCATACACTCAACTCAAACCCTCTCCACACCTATATCTAGGCCCCCTCTGGGGACTGAAGGTGACAATGCAGTGCCAGCACCCCTCCATCTCAACAATGTGACCTAGTCATTATCCCTCAGCAGAGGGTGGCAGCAGTCTTGGAGCAAGCAAGAGAAGGGATACCAGGTGAGGCAGGGCACAAGGGGCAGGAAGCATGCCATTGAGCAGCCATCCTCGAGGAATGTAGAGGTGATGTGAGCCCAGGCTCCAACCCCCCCACCCCCGGCACACACTCCATTGTCCCATCACACTTCACTTACATAAACTCAAAGACAAATGCAAATTCAAACATAAAGTTATTAATAATTGCAAGATAGTGATTGTAGAACATTAAACCCCAAGCAAGGGGTCCTACTCAACTGCACTGTTCACTGGTGCATGTAGAAAGCCCTTCTATAATATACATGGGGAGACCCCAAAACAAATAAGACTCAACTCCCAGGCCTCTGGGAGATCATTGTCTAGCAGAGGACACAGGCAGGTTGAAAAATAAAAGTTACATCATAATGTGATATGGTTCACTGAGCACCTGCTGTGTGTTGGGCATTCTCCTGAACGTCTCATGTGTATCATCAACATAACCCTCATAATGACCCCAGGAGTTAGTCCTGTTATTATCCCTATTTTTAAAATACTGAAACTGAAGCCTAAGAAGTTAATAACTTTATCAAGGTTGTATAGCTTAAAAGAGGCAGAGCCAGGATTTGAATGCAAAATGGATGCTCCCAAGCTTGGTACCCTGCTGCTTTCCTTCTCAGAGAGATTTGTGCGAAGTCCTCTATGTAAAGTGCAGAGGTCATGAGCACTGCCCTATAGGAGTTGAAAAAGGCTCTACAAGGGTGATGAATTTGAGCTTTTGAAAAATGAGCTGGAATTTTCCTGTCAGAGAAAGAGAAGTGCTATATATAGTCATGGAAGGACTTGGAAATTCAGGAATGTTTTATGCATGAAGTCAGGGATACATGGCAGAGAGCAGAGAGGAATAAAGCCAGTGAGCAGGGTGGAGCCTGTGCAAGAAGTGTGACCTGTTAAGACCTTGGGCTTTATTCTGTAGGCAGTGGAGACCCAACAGTAACCACTAAAGTGAACTTTAACATGATCAGAGTGTTAACTCTCAAAAAACCTGGCCAAATTTATATGGAACACATACCACAAAACAACACCAAAATGAATACCATCATTAGGAAACCATTCTCAACTATGTCAAGGATTTTGCAAAAGTTCTTCAACAGTGAAGTCATTCTTCCAGACCAGCTGCCAACTCAGCAGAAGAGGCCAAAGAATGAGTGAAGATGTACTAGTCAATGAGAAAGGCCCCTTCAGGTGATCAGAAATGTGGGTCCATTCTCATGGCAGCAGAAGAGATGGGCCATGGAAGAAGGCCTCTTCTGGTAACTATTATCCTGTTATACTCTGGAACAGTCTTTGAAATGGACTAGTATAATGGAAATAAGTTTGGAATCCAAAATGGTTATTTCACTTACAGTCAATTAGTGGCCCGAACTGGATTGGAGTCAGGTGATGTTAGGTTTAATGCTGGCTCTGCTTCTAATGAGCTCTGTGTTCTTGGGTCTGAATAGTCACTTACCTTGAAACATTTTCCCAGGAGACAGATGGGTGAGACCAGATGAGCATGTGCTTTAGAATTAGAGAGGTCAGAGTTCAAATCTCAACTCTGTTCCTTGCCAGCTGCATGACCCTGGGTAACTTACACCTCCATGAGGCTTGGTCTCCTTATCTATACTGGAGATAACAATTTTAATCATAAGAAACATACTAGGTGTATGAAATGATATGACAAAGAAATATGTACTAGAATAGTACATGTGGTAGGTGCCAAGAATGTCTGCTTCCCTTACTGTTCTAGTGTTCAGTCTTCTCATCTGTATTATGAAAGAGTATTAGATGAGTTCCAAATGGCCTCCTACTTCCACTTTTCCTTGACTCTAGAACCTTCCTCAATTTCTCTCTTTGAGCACATGTTATATGCCCTGCACCATGCTATTACCTAAGGATATAATGGTGAGCACTGTCATTGCCCTCAGGGAGTTTTTTTTTTTTTTAATCCTAGAAAGGAGGTACTTTTATAGGATTGCTCATGAGTAATAGTCAGGAGAATGAGTTGCCCAAGCGTAGCCTTTATGTGAGGAATGGATGGTCAAGGTGCCCTGTTTCCTCTGACACCTGAAAATTCCCTATTTGAGAATCAATCCTTTGAAATTTCAATTATTGAATAGGAGAGAAAATACCTTAAGAAATGCTTGGCTAATGCTTTGGAGAGATTAGTTAACTGTGAGGTAAGCGCAGGAACGAAATGAGAGATAAAAAAGGAAGGCATTAAAGAGAAGATGAAGTAAAGCAAACTTCAAACTCCACATCTGTAATATTTGCACTAGGCAGATTGCCCTCTCCTCAATACTCACCTAATAACCAATCTATGTGAGCCAACTCCCAGAATACAGCTTTGTGTTCTAGAAGATTCTTTAAGAGGAACGGGTTGAGTAATGGTACATCCCAGAACCCTAGATTTTCCATGATTTCTATTTTTAAACAAGCTCCATAACCTAAGTGATTTTAGCTTCCAGTTTTATCTGGACTTAAAATTGACTTCATTAAATCTCAAATAATACTGAGAGGGTGAGCACATACTTTCTTCACTCTTTTTTTAGAAACATTTTAGTTAGTCTAAAGACTTGGGTTTTTTTTTCTTTACAATTATACCCTCTCCTCATACTCAGATTTGTTAGTTTAGAATGTGAGATGGTTGTGATGAAAGTGGGAAATTGTTGAGACTTTCTTGTCTTAGGAAGTTCAGAGGAGATGCTTGGGAATGAGACTCCTATTTCAAAAAGTGAGCAGCGATAACCAATTTACATTAGTCTAGGAGCTACATCCAAATCCACATGTTCATTCCTTTTCAATGTTTGCTTTCTTTGAGGGATACAATGTCTTGACATCTCTCTGTGAGAAATAGACCTCCCTCACACTGTTCTGTCCTAAATATGAGATCTGGGGTTTTGCCAGCCTCTCAATCACTTCCTGATGACCCTCAATGCTGAACTGGCATTTCTTTGGCCTTGGGAAGGCATGAGAAAGAGGGTTGGCTGCTTTCCAAAGAGATGTAGGAGCAGAAGAAGGGGGTAAGGGTGGATGTTCACCTTACCATCAAATTTTTAAGAAGACAGTGAATGTTGTATCTAAGGCATTTTAGGCTTCTCTCTTAATTCTTTTAGAAGCATGGTCTGGTCTGTCAGTGGTAGCTCTGCCCCTGATATTACACACATGGTATGGTCACTTAACTTGAGCAAATTCAGGCACAGACCAGAAAGAAAACATTGCTATTGTAAAGGCCACTCCAACAGCCTTTAGGGTTAGATGAGGGCTTGGATCTGCTATTCCCTCTGCTGGGCCCAAGTTTCATGAGCTTCTCCTTGTGTGAGTATCTCCCCATACTGAATTTATTCTCTAGTGCTTCAAGTTATTTTTTATGTCCCCTAAGTGTGAGCCAGTCTCAGTTCTTGACCTGATGTATAGGTGAAGAAAAATCTACCTAAGAGATTTGGGAGAGGAAACTTTGACCCTATGTACTCCTTGCCTTACTTACTGCCATTGAAGCCTAAATCTCCCATGAGTGCTGCCTCCATTATTATTCTCTATGCAAACTCAAGTTCTGGTTGTCACATGCACTACGGAGCAAAAAGTGGCATCAAGTCTTAAAATATTCTAGTTGGGGGAAAATTTAGAGAGCATGTAGTCCAGTCTTAACCCCTGGGTTTCATAGAGAAAGACACCAAGTTCGTGAAAGTATCTTGCACAAGGTCCTGCTTACAGAACTGGGATGGAATTTGGGGACTGAAGGAGGGTGGTGAGTGTGTAAACAAAAATAATGGATGGATGTTAGCTGCACCAAATGTGGAAAACTGACAAATTTAGGCTCCTGTTGGTATATGAATGACAAGGGAAAACAATAGATGACAGAAATGGAGCCATTCAAGAGGGAGCTGGTTTGGGGAACAGAGGGAGAACTCTGTTTTAAACAGATTAAGGTTTAGATGATGGTAGGACATACTAATGGAATTGGCCTACAGCAAGTGAGATATCTGAGATTGGAGTTCAGAAATTAGGTCAGGACTAAAATATTGATGTTGGACATTACCTGCACAGAGGTGAGAACTGAACTGGAAAAAATTGTGAAAGGTAAAAATAAGCAGAGAGATGAGCAGACATGACCCTTGCCCTAATAAAGGCATATGCTGCAGTTCCCTATTTCTGACCATCGTCCATAATAGGCCTTAGCCCTGACCATTCCATTTCTGCTGACTATGATAACAACAGTAGAATCACCTGGGAGCTTTGTGAAACTACCAATGCCTGGGTCCTGCCTCCTGATAATCTGATTTAATTGATCAGGGATCCAGGCATTTGGAATTCTCCAAAATCTCCCTGAGTGGTGATGTTTAAAAAGTAGAGACTTCATCTTTTAGAGATACAAAATGAAATATTTCTAGATGAAATGTTATTATGTCTGGGGTTTACTTCAAAATAATAATAGGCATGTGCCCATTGTAGGTAAGGTACAGAAGAAACAAGATTGGCCAATGAGTTGATAACAATTGAAGTCCTGTGATGGGTACATGGGAGTTTATTGTGTTTTTCTTTCTACTTTCATATATGTTTGAAAGTTTACATAATAAGAAGTTAAAAATAAATCAATATAAAATCTTTTCAGGCAATTCCACAGTGTACCACATTGAGGACCCCTGAGACACAAGGTTCTTTGTAAGTAGAGCTCTCCTTCTGGATCCTCAACTCCGTCAGCTATCACTGTCAGATTTCCATGAAGATCCCCTCCCAGGCTGAGAGCAAAGCTTTCTTGCTTCTCCTAACTCTTCTAACTTAGAGCTGAAGGCCCTGACAGCAATCCACATCCTGATCTTAAATTTTCCAACAATAAAATTGACAGTTCCAGAGAAATTGCTCATGGAGATGACAAAATTACCCCCAGCAATTGCACTGTATTTCTTAATCCCTGATTACTGATAACAGAGGCAGCAGACCTAGTGCTTGTACTCTAAGTCCTTTGATTGAAAAATAACAAAAACATTGATTGGAAAAAAAAATGTTCTACTTTAGACACATGCTTTCAAAAGAGATACATTAGGATGCTCTTCCCAAAATTCACCTATATTAGGTTAAAGAAGAGGAGGAAACTCACAAAAAAGCTGAAGTTCTGATAAAAACCTGGGTTACTTTTATAAATAAGGCCTACCCAGTTCAATTCCACTTTTCCAATGAAGTGTTCCTTAGATCGACATTTCAAAGAGCAAATTGAGCTCCTTTCAATCGATCAGGCACAGCTGGTGGGTCAGGAGCAGTGACTCTTTAAAAAAAAAAGAAAGAAATAGAACAGAATAGAAAATATTCAATCACATGTGCTAGTGGTGAATATTGTTTTTGTGAACATTAGTTTCAGTAATTAGATGAATACGTGTGTGTATTCAATTGGTCTTAATATAAAATAGTCAAAATCATTTTAAGTTCACTATCTTCACTTTTTAAGCTCAATTTTATGGCAAACCTGTTTCCCTTCAGATGCAAGTGAAACAGAGAGGTCTAGAGTTTGGGGTAGGCCATGAGTAACTGAATAAGTCAGGAGTCTAAAAGGTTAATGAGATCAAGTCTTAGGAACAGGCAGTCAGGGGAGGAAAAAGAAGTAGCAGAGCTGGATCCAGCAGGCAGAGTAGGTCAAATCAGGCATTGAGGATGCCAGACAAATCCAGGTGCAAGACTAGGTGGCTCTGGAATCCCTACATTAGAGTGACCCCAGGAATAGGGATCTCATTAGAAGGGCTATTGCAGCTTAAAGTTGTATTTGCATGGTAACCTTGGATTGTATTTGCTGGAGGGTCTAGTGGGTTCTAATGGAAATTATGGGGAACATAAAGCTCCCCCAACCCATGCCACCAAGTCACCTCCTTGGCACAACCAATAGGTCTAAGGAAGCAGAAGTCAGTCAAAGTCAAAGTGGATTCTGAGACCCAAGCCCCAGATGGAATTCTTCAGCCCTGTTGCCTTTCAAACTGCCTGTTGGGCACAGGAGCACCAGCACCCAACCCACCAGCAGGGGGCCTTATAGCCTCTGAGGAGTCCTACAGGCAACACCCATGGCAGGTGTCTGGGTGAGACCTAACAACCAACCACCTGAAATAAGCCAATAGCAAAGGAGATAAGGGGTGGAAATGGATTCAAGAGGTAGTACAAAGGCAGAATGACAGATTTCTAATTTGCTGGAAGTTGGGGGGTTGTAAGAGAAAGGGAACATACTGAAATGGCTTTGTAATCTGGAGTCTCAGTTACTGGGTGGTCTTTCCTTTGGGCAGGCTGTGCCCCAAGGTCACAGGGTTACACTGAGTTACTTGCCGGGGAACAGCCTGAGTGAGTCTATTAGAAACAAGTCGGGAAGACATAATGGGATTGGAGGTCACCACTGTGAGGGTCAAAGAACCAGAGCAGGGAATTTGCTTCACAAGCATCAAAAACTATTAGGACCGTCACGCTGCATCATAATAATAATATCCCAGTCCTGCACTTGACCACATGAGATAAGATCTGTCAATACACTCGGAACACAGTTCCTAACAGAGGTTCTGTCAGTGTTAGTTCAATTTACAGTATACAAAGTGTTTTCCCAAACATGGACATCATCCCATTTAAGTCTTGTAACAACCATGCAAGGGAGGTAAGAGGATAGTGTTAACTCCACTTTGGAGATTATGAAACTAAGACTTTACCCAATTAAGTGATTTTTGAAAACACAGTAGGAGGATTTTGCTTATAACTGAAGTCTTCTCCTGGTTCACCTATGGAAAACCAGTACAGGGAGTTTGCTCCAACATTCAAAACCAAAGAAACAGGATTGGGTTCCTGAGAAATAAGAAAGAGTCAGAGCAGATAAATTCAACTAAGCAGCTCCAGGTAAGTGACTAAGTAAACAGTGGATTATTTAAACACTGAGACATTACTTATCGGCTGAAAATAAACACAAGGGCCACATAGCCTGAAAGGGGGAAATCTAAGGGAAACACAATCTGGTAAATATAAGGAATATTTTTAAATAGCATATCTTTTGAAGTCAGAAATATTATATATATATATATATATATATATATACACACACACACATATATATATATATGCACACACACATACACACACACTAGTGGCCCAGTGCACGAAATTCATGCACATTAAAAGGGAATTAATTAGAGGAAATGTTTTAATATTGCTATTTGCACTTTCTCTATAATAGAAGTGTCAGAGATGTAAGAAAATTAGTAAAATGTATATATGAAAATCTTCCTCCTGTCAGAGTCTGGGGTACACCGCGGGACCCAGAATCAAGTCCCTGCTCATCTGCATGCACCTCGAAATCATGTGAGACCCAGACCTGGCCGGCCCCACCCCTGTCAAGCCCCGCCAGGCAGAGGGCACAGCCTCAGGTCCCCAGGCCTGGTGCCAGGGCGGGGGGCATGGCCTGAGGTCCCCCAGCTCGATGCTGGGGTGAGGGGCGCGGCCTGAGGTCCCCCATCAAGCCCCACCAGGCAGGGGGCATGGCCTGAGGTTCCCTGTCAAGCCCTGCCAGGTGGGGGGTGCAGCCTCAGGTCGCCTGGCATACCCTCAGGCCAGGGCGAAGGGCACAGCCTGAGGTTCCCCGGCCCAGCACCAGGGTGGAGAGTGTGGCCTAAGGTCCCCTGTCAAGCCCCATTGGGCGGGGGGTGCAGCCTGAGGTCCCCTGGCCTGGCACCAGGGTGGGGGACGTGGCCTGAGGTCCCCCGTCAAGTCCTGCTGGGCGGAGGGCACGGCCTGAGCTACCCAGGTCCAACACCAGGATGGGGGGTGCGGCCTGAGGTCCCCTGGCCTGGCACCAGGGCTGGGAGCATGGCGTGAGGTCCCCTGTCAAGCCCCGCCGGGCAGGGGTCACAGCCTCAGGTCCCCTGGCCTGGCGCTGGGGCAGGGGCCTGGCCTGAGGTCCCCAGTCTAGCCCTGCTGGGCTGGGGGCGCAGTCTCAGGTTCCCCCCACAACAGCCTGGTGCCATGCAGCCTCAGGTCCCTGCTGATTGCTCATTACGGGAACCCTGCCTCCGTTGTGGGCACAGCCATCTTGTGTTATGGGAACCCCGCCTCCACTGTGGGAGCAGCCATCTTGTGACGGTGTGGGGGTCAATTTGCATATTACCTCCTTATTATATAGGATATATATGTCATATAGTATTTAATTTTTATCTATGTAACATTTTATTTATATACTAGAGGCCCGGTGCATGAAATTCGTGCATGGGGGGGTGTGTCCATCAGCCCAGCCTGCACCCTCTCCAATCTGGGACCCCTCAAGAGATGTCCGACTGCCCGTTTAGGCCAGATTCTGATAGGATCTGGCCTAAACGGGCAGTCGGACATCCCTCTCACAATCTTAGGACTGCTGGCTCCCAACTGCTCTGCCTGCCTGCCTTCCTGATTGCCCCTAACCACTTCTGCCTGCCAGCCTGATCACCCACTAACCACTCCCCTGACAGCCTGATTGATGCCTATCTGCTCCCCTGCCAGCCTGTTTGCCCCTAACTGCACTCCCCTGCAGGCCTGATCACCCCTAACTGCCCTCCCCTGCAGGCCTGGTCCCCCCAACTGCCCTTCCCTACAGGCCTGGTCCCCCCCAACTGCCCTTCCCTGCAGGCCTGGTCCCCCCCAACTTCCCTTCCCTGCAGGTACGGTCGCCCCCAACTTCCCTCCTCTGCTGGCCTGGTCACCCCTAACTGCCCTCCCCTGCAGGCTTGATCACCTCCATCTGCCCTCCCTTGCAGGCCGGGTGCCTCCCAACTGCCCTTTCCTGCTGGCCATCTTGTGGTGGCCATCTTGTGTCCACATGGGGGCAGGATCTTTGACCACATAGGGGCAGCCATCTTGTGTGTTGGAGTGATGGTCAATTTGCATATTACTCTTTTATTAGATAGGATAGAGGCCTGGTGCACGGGTGGGGCCCAGCTGGTTTGCCCTGAAGGGTGTCCAGAATCAGGGTGGGGGTTCCCTTGGGGCATGGGGCGGCCTGGGCGAGGGGCCTGTGGTGGTTTGCAGGCCAGTTATGCCCCCCTGGCGACCCAAGCGGAGGCCCTGGTATCTGGGATTTATTTATCTTCTATAATTGAAACTTTGTAGCCTTGAGCGGAGCCAAGCCTACTGCTTGCTCCGTGGCCGAAACCATTTTTGTTGGAATTTATTTATCTTCTATAATTGAAACTTTGTAGCCTTGAGCAGAGGCCAAGGCAGGCCAGGGCTGCAGAAGCTTGGCTTCCTCCATCGCCAGAGAAACCCAAGCCTCCTGCTCGCTCTGTGGCTGGGCGCCATCTTGGTTGGGTTAATTTGCATACTCGCTCCTGATTGGCGTGGCTTGTGGGTGTAGCAGAGTGATGGTTAATTTGCATGTTTCTCTTTTATTAGCATAGATATTTGGTATTGCATTACTCCTTATTCTCTATTTGAATTGTTTACAATGAAAATGAAATAAAATAATTTCTATTTTATTATTATTTTTATTTTTTTAAATATATTTTATTGATTTTTTACAGAGAGGAAGAGATAGGGATAGAGAGCTAGAAACATCGATGAGAGAGAAACATCGACCAGCTGCCTCTTGCACACCCCCTACTGGGGATGTGCCCGCAACCAAGGTACATGCCCTTGACCGGAATCGAACCTGGGACCCTTGAGTCCGCAGGCCGACGCTCTATCCACTGAGCCAAACCGGTTTCGGCAATTTCTATTTTATTATTCCAAATACAGGAGGAGCTCCTTTGTCTCTCAGATTATTGGTACCTGGAAGGTTTAAAGTCCTCTTAAAATAAGGACATATAAGCAGTGAGGAACAAAAGCTTTTATTATAACTTTAACCTAAAAAAGAAATGAAAATAAAATTATGAAAATAAAATTTATACTATATTTAACAAAGTGTAGATCATAATTACAACTAGTTGCTAATTCTTAGAAGGAAAAAAGAATGTGTCAAATATTAATTGGTTTGTTTGGATTTCATATAACTTTTCAATCAAACTAATAGTAAATGTACATCAGTCTTCACTTTATACATGCCCAGAAGATCCTAGGAAAGGTTATTTTCACAAATAGACCCAGAAACGTCAGAAATTTTTCTAAGAAAAAATTGATATTTCAATGGTTCTCTTTTGAATGTGCATAGTAAATCCATCCCTCCTGACTTATTGTCAACTCTGACAGACGTTCATTTGTTAATAATTTTACATGTGATTGAAGTAGTTTCCCAACATCACTTTTATCAACTTCATGCTTCAAGTTCCCACCTTTTGCAAAATTTCCCATTTCCCCCTGCAATCAATTTCCCTGCTTGCATTTTATTGTCAGATGTTTGCCACCTCAGAAACCAGCAGACAAGGATGTTGATGCTATGAGCAGAGACACACACTAATGCTGGAGGGCAGTGCTAATTTTATGAGGTCACTTTATTAATGTTTTATGATATAACTTTCACTCAAAATAAGGAAATAGCTACTGAATATTCAGATGATGAAAATCTCCTGTAATGACTTTTTCTTGCATTTACATGGTAAGTGTGGAATGATAAGCCCTTACCTGGAGAATCTAAGTTATCTATGCACAACGGCTGCCTCTTCCTAGCACCACCCACCCTCTCCATTAGAAGTCACAACTCTTCACCATCTGAGGACAGTCCCACAGGTAAAGACATGCGGGGGATGCTCAATAGCCCCAGTAAGGAACTCCCTAACATCCCAAGCCTTGTGAGAGACATCACAGTCGCAGTGCAGACCTGAACTCTTCACACGGGTCTCCATCCTAGGACATCAGTGCTGTTCCACAGATCTGCTCAGGTTGTCACTCCTCCTAGTGCTGTCCCTGGGAGACACAAAACCTGACTTCTCTTGGTAGCTGGGCAAAGAGTGAAGAAGGTAGCTCATAGGAATTAGCAGATAAGAGGAAGAGAAACCACTAGCCCCATCTACTATGATCCATAAATAGAGACAGATTTACATGTGTGTCTATGGAAGGCAGTTTAGGGGAAAGGAATGTACATCTTAAGATAAGGCCAATTGCATTAGCAATGCCGCTGGTATTCTTGACAACCAGAGATGTCAGTACAATTAGAGCTCTAGGCCTTGAGGTCAGAAGCAATTAGTTGGATAAGGGTCTTCCTTTTGGCCACCACGTCAGCAATAGTCTCTCCTGTGACTTTTTACTCAAGGAAAAATTCTAGTTTAATGAGTCATCTTCTTTCTAGGCCAAGAAATAAAATGTTTGAAATCCTCAGGGTAAACACTTTGGAGAAGGGGTTCAAAACTGAAAACTTGTGATCCTAACCAATCATAGTATCTGCAAAGGCTCACTGAGACCAAGTTTTCTGTTTGATAAATATGGTGAGAGTTTAATATAGACAGTGCTCTGGAGGCAATGAAATTTCTCACATTCGTATGTAGCATTTCTAGTTGATTCTAAAAATGGCAGGAATGTAAAAACAAGAGTCTGTTTCCAAGATGAGTAGATGTGGGGAGAAGCCTGCCCAATGTTGGATATATGCAAACTAAGTTTTGGTCCCTAAATGCTGGACAACATAATTGGCAGAAGAACAAAGTAGTATTTATTGATAGTGAAGAGGAGTGATGCAAGTTCCAAGCAGGGTATGTATTGGAATGTAGAGGCAAGTTAGGAAATATTGTCTGAAATAAAAGTAAATAAATAAGAATCCATGTGGAAATAGTGAGAATGGCTACCTGCAGGATTAGCCACTTTCACTAAGTGAAAGTCCTCTAACTCCCCATCTAATCTAACTGTAGAGAGGCTGGGAAATATACGTGAGCACATGGAATACTTGATCATCATTTACTAAATCTGCCACACCCCACCCTTCTCATCACCAAATATTTTTTGTTTCCTTCTCCTACACAGGATATTCGTAATTCCTCTATGAGGGAAACAAGCCAAAGCTCCATTCAGCTGTTGCATCCAACTCCAAGTTCATTTTTTGGGGGTGATGTCCAATTCTCTCTCCATCAGATTCGGTTACATGTGACTTTTCAGGTTCTGAAGTCTTGATCTAAAAAAGTGAGTTATCTACTCACATATATGCATGAGCATACATACCCACCCACTGAGGTATGTGTAAATACTTCCATCTGGAAAGGGAGGAATGGGGGAAACATAGCGGCCCCGAGCCACAGCGGTTCTGGAAGCCGGGCAGACACTGGGAAGACCTCATACCCCTGGGAAGGGAGGCTCCTTGGTTAGGCTGTGATCTGTTCTCTGACAAGAGCTCCCTTTTTCATTGTTTTCCATGGCTCTTCGATTGATCCTCTAGGAGATTCTTCTTCTGGCTTTTTCTCTGGCCACATCTGAAGTGAGGTTTGAGGAATTTGAACTCTTGGCTATCTCAATGCCCCTCCTACTCATTGACTATTAGGGGGGTCAGAGCTGTTTGGGGCTCTGAGTATTCAAATATCTTTTCCTGGTTGCTTTAGCTATGTAGTTCCCTAAAAACTCTCTTTGCTTCTCATGTCATTGGATAGTAGGCAACCTCAGCATGTAGGTCTCAGTTCTGCTTAATTTCTTTGCTTCCTCACCTCCATGCCTCCTTCTCTCAACTTCATAGTGGCTACTGAAATTAGGCATGAATGGGAAGGCCACATTTTGAGGAAGTTTGCCTTGAGGCATATTAATCAACTGAGAGGCATTTTTCCTCTCAATACCATCTTTTATTGTATGGATTTTAGAAACAGTTAACATTTCCAAATTTCTAGTCCATGAATTTGAACTCTCTCCATTCCCTTTTCTTTTCTGCTTTATAAACTACTTCCCTCTTCAGCTTGTCTCTTTCTTGCAATATCTTGCCAAATATAGCCAATAACATGGCCTAGTCCTGAAGTTCTATTTTCCTATTCTCTTCTCATAGCACTGGCAAATTCCTGCCTGGTTATTAGAAGCAATAGTTTACCTAAATATTGTGCCACAATGTAACAGGGATCGTCATCTTTCCAGCTTCCAATATTAATTTCCTCACAACCCGCCCCTGATGACTGAGGCAATGCCCTGCATTTCAGGTTTTTATAATGGAAGCAGCCTACTTCAAGACAACAACTTCTACATTTTCACAAGATGTCATAACATACAAAATCTTAGAGACTTAGCCAACATAAACTCTTCACTTGCTCCCTTAATGCCTCATACAAAACTGCAGGAACTCCCCTCCATTCAGTAACTGAGGAAGTTTCCTCCATCCATCATGAGAGCTGATCACCACCCATGGGCTAGCTTATAAAAGCACTGAACTTGTAAAGGTGAGGGCCAGATCTTTGGCACATGCTAACAGTCAAGGGACTGAAGTCCAGCCTCAGTGGATGTAGGCACCTCTGTCTCTTTGTGCCACCTTTGTAGAGGAAGCATCTATGCTTTTGTACCTACAGCTTTTTAAAGTATTGCTTTGTAAGCATTTGCGGGTCATGGTTAGGGTGACCAACTATCTCAGTTCACCCAGGACCGAGAGGGTTCCCAGGTCATGGGACTTTCAGTCCTAAAACCAGGAGAGTCCCAGGCAAACTGGAACAAGTCCTCCCCCTCCCCCTCCCCTTCCGGATCCCGGCCATTGTTCTCTTTAACAATCAGACAAAAACAGAAAGATGCCCCTGTCTGAAGAAATTGCTTTGGAAGTCAAACAAGACATCATCTTCGTCTTCCTTTCACTGTGAACGGGCATGGCCTGCTTTCCAAAATAAGCCACAGCTCCTGGCTAAACAGCCTGGGCCCGCATTTTTGTGTGACTCTGATTAAGTGAGAAAGCTTTGTTGTGTTCTTTTAAAATTTAAAATATGTGGCGGCCCCTCCCCCCAATAGAAAGCATGTAGATAAAGTCATAACAGGATTCACAGAAGAAAATATTTAACAGAAAATCCATAGGCAAACCTTCTTTCCCCCCAAAAGAAAGTAGGGTCATGCTCTCTGCATTCAGCAAGAGTTCATTGTGAGCCTGAAGAAAGACCCGCTCAGGGCCCCGGAGTCATGATGGAGTAGGTCAATTTTCTAAATAAACGTTCATTATATTTTACCCTTTGAAGAAAAATGTTGCTTGGCCTTAAACAAATTAAGAGTGCTCAGGCTTTTTATTTGGGGTGTTTTTTAGTTGAATATTATTAAAAATAATTACAGGCTGTGGATTTAATCTAAAACACAATCAGCACCCCCAAAGTCCCCACAGTGAGTTAAAGCATCCTCCTTCTCAAAATTCAAAATTAAGTGGAAATTCAGATTAGTTTTGATTTATAACCACATTATGAACTATTTAATATTTTCAAGAAGTCATTCCCTGTGCCCATATTAAATTAATTTACAACAGAATATTATATAATTTATATATGCATGCATATAATAAATTATAGCCCGACTATATAATTCTACATGTATAATTAATTACATTAACCATCTACATTTTAAGCCTACAATTAGATAACCCTAAAAGACAACCCCGTTAGCATTTTTTAATAAATACTTGTGTTTAACAGAGCACCTGATAGCTGATAGAGCAGTGTTAACATCTGTTCCATTATTTCCAGAGGACGTTGGTTGAACGCAATACTATTCACATAAAATATGCATTTGTTCTTGACTGTCAAGTACCTCTATTATTTTATTAAAAAGTCAAAAAAGAATATAATCAGACTCCATAATTTATGTGTGACATTTTCATTACAGAAAACTTTATGCAAAATTGAATTCTAAAATTTAATTTCCTGTGATGTTTAAATTACTTACTATCTGGCTCCTCTCCAAACATCGTGATCATTGAAGGCCCCATATGAATTCTATTAAGGATACATTTTGCTGCTGCCAGAATATACAGGGCATTTTTCTAAGTAACTCTAAGAATATGCTTCTTAAATATATTTTGTGCCAGTTTAAATAGTTTTTCTCACACAGGAAAGAAAAGCAGGAACTTCTCTTTCTTTTTTTTTTTTTTAAACCACAGACAGATTTTCTCTGCTTCTCTCTTTCCCACCTTGCCTGTGACCTCTTATTCCTGATACTTTAACCCAAAAGAAGCCAGGCTGGTCCAGCCTTGTCAGTTAGAGCTCACTACATCACAGGACGATAACCAGGTTCCTTCTGGCTTTCTTTTTCTTTCAGGCTATGCTGAAAAAGAGGCTTTGTCTCCGGCAGAGCCCACAGTGTGGACATCTGACCCTCTTTCTTTGTCACCCACTTGATGTGATGGTGGGGAATGCCTTCCACCATTCCCCATTGCTACCATGTCAATGGGAGCCACTCAACTTAGCAGGATCATTCCCAGCATGCTTTGAGAAACCTGAAAATGTCATTGCACCTCACAGCTGCCAGGGGAAATAGGACTGCTAATAATGAGCAATGATTTAAATAATGAGCCTTTGAGGGAAGGAGGTTATCATTAAGTTACCTTAATGGATTCTCTTGGAGACAACAGATTTCCCAAATGGCGTTTTCAATGGGAAAAACATGGATGTGTCATTGGTGAAGGGGAAGAGAAAGTGTGAGCAATTGTCAATCAGCCAAGGTGTGGCAGGATCCCTGCTCAAGGATGCCCTACACGGTCAGGCTGCAATCCTTGGATTCATCCAGGCCAACTCCAGTAAAGGGAGCCTCCTTCCTTGCCCAGGCAGGGACACAATGTGGGTTTTGGAACACAATGAGGAATGAGACAGGGTTCCTTCCTTAAGGAGTTCATAGTTCAGTAAAAGAGTAACCCCTTACAACCGTGTAAAACTCTACATTATACAATGTGATTTGACATGTTTCATTTGATGGTCACTTCCCTGTGAGGCAGGAGGCCAGGTGTAACCCCATCTAATGAATGAAGGAACTAAGCCATACTTGAGTGATATTCCAGAGGTCACACCACACAAGTTAAGCGGCCAGGTCTCCTGCTTTACTCAGATCCTAAGCTGGACTTCAGTGGAGGAAACCATGATAAATGTATTTCCTGATACTGGGCATGGAGGAGCACCAGCTCATGCTCTCACTCCAGCCTCTGCAACATCAGAGCAGTAACCTCAACTAAGACATCCATCCTCATAGCTTTCCTCATCCATCTGCTACTGCAAATGTCTCTCTGGTCTGATTTGGGGGCAGTCTTGAGGAGGTCACTCTACCAATCTCATTCCCCCAGGCTGTTACCACTACCTGAAATTCCAGCACTGTGGAAACATTTTTCCTCTTTAGGCACTCTCTTTGAAAAGATCAGCCTTGGAGAGCTAATAGAATTAAGCCATAATGAGCTAGTAAGATGCTCTTGAGGGTGAATTCATCAAATGCTTTTCTCTCAGACACCCGGCACATCTTCAGAACCATCAATGGGGCACTGCAAACACTCCACCAAAATTTGGGAAAGTGTCTCCAGGATAGTTGCTGCATCCTACCTGTCCTTTCTCACTTACAGTCCTGCTCTTTGTTCTTTAGACTTGGCTTTCCCATCAGGTCTCTCCAAACCACTGCCTTCAACTTCCCAGTGTGAGCTCTGCACAGGCCTGCATTACCCACACCCAATTTGCCTAGTCATCAGCACATCGGGTAGACTATTGGCTCTCTGGACCCCAACCTACCACCTACTGCCCTGAGGAACCAAAGAGATGGAGACTTAATCTAAAGCAGGTGAGAGAGAGATTTTGAGAATGTGTAATGTGGTGTGTAGTGAAACCTGGCTTCATGGGCCCTGTGCAAATGGCCTGTGGTCTGAGTGGGAAAGGAAGAGTGAAAGGAGGGGAAGGGAAAAAGAAAAAAGGGCATTTCCAGGCTTGACCTCTCTGAAAAGTCAACTGGTCCATTCCTCTTTAGCTTTAGAAATGCAGGAATTTGGAGGAAGGTCCTTACAAAAGTGCAATGTAGGGGAATGTATTCAGCAGAATAACTGATAATTATGAGTGTTTGATAAATAGAATCAATAATAATAATAACGTATGAATACCTTCAGGTCTGTTACTAGAAAGTTTGACAAGGGTTGCCACTTTCGTTCACCAGGTGGATGGAAGAGGATGAGAAGGTGAGGAGAAGCAAAAGTAAGTATTCCAGAGAGAGAGGGCTCCACAGCGCAAGGACATGTCGTGGTGGTATATAGAGGAACTGCAGTCAGCATAGGTTTGTCCTATCAAAAAGTATCAAGTGTAAAAGTATAAAGTGAAAGTGACAAGGGGAGAGAGAGGCTAGGGAAGCTTGCAGGGGCTGTGTTTTTGGTAAGGGGTAAACTTTAGCCTTTAGCAGCATGGAACAGAAGGAAGGTAACATTGACCAATAAGTAAGCCTTTAATTACTACCTAATAGTGGCCAAACACCCCCAAAGGCTAATCTAAGTGGATGTGCCCACTCGACTGTACTTACACCCTCTTGAAGACTAGTCACCTTGGTTTGGCTCAGGCATCACTTCCTCTGGAAACTTTCCCTGGCCTATTTGTATGGACCCCATTAGCACCTTAGTGTGGCTGGCACGGCCTCTTGAGCCTGCCCCTCTCTTAGCACTTACATTCTGATTAGAGGCCCGGTGCACGAAATTCGTGCACAGAGGGGGGTTGTTCCTCAGCCCAGCCTATACCCGCTCCAATCTGGGACCCCTCAAGGGATGTCCGACTGCCTGTTTATGCCCGATCCCACCAGTGGGATCGGGCCTAAACAGGCAGTCAGACATCCCTCTCACAATCCAGGACTGCTGGCTCCCAACTGCTTGCCTGCCTGCCTTCCTGATTGCCCCTAACCGCTTCTGCCTGCCAGCCTGATCACCCCCTAACCACTCTGCTGCCAGCCTGTTTGCCCCCAACTTCCCTCCTCTGCTGGCCTGGTCCCTCCCAACTGCCCTCTCCTGCTGGCCATCTTGTGGTGGCCATCTTGTGTCCACATGGGGGCAGGATCTTTGACCACATGGGGGCAGCTATATTGTGTGTTGCAGTGATGATCAATCTGCATAGTACTCTTTTATTAGATAGGATAGAGGCCTGGTACAGGGGTGGGGGCCAGCTGGTTTGCCCTGAAGGGTGTCCCGGATCAGGTGCGGGTTCCCTTGGGGTGTGGGGTGGCCTGAGCGAGGTGCCTGTGGTGGTTTGCAGGCCAGCCACGCCCCCTGGCAACCCAAGCAGAGGCCCTGGTATCTGGAATTTATTTTCCTTCTACAATTGAAACTTTGTAGCCTGGAGCAGAGCCAAGCCTGGGGCTCCCTCCGAGGCCGGCAGCCATTTCTGTTGGGGTTATAATTGAAACTTTGTTGCCTTAAGCGGGTGGGCCCGGCCAAGGTGTGTGGAAAGCTTTGCTTCCCCTGTTGCCGGCGGCAACCCTGGCCTGCTCTCTCAAGCTCCATTCTGCTGCCATTTGTTTGAATTTGTTTACCTTCTATAATTGAAACTTTGTAGCTTGAGTGGAGGCTTAGGCCTGGCAAGGGCAGGCGGAAAGCTTGGCTTCCTCTGTTACCTAGGAAACCTTGCTCTCTGTGACTGTAGCCATCTTGGTTTGGGTTAATTTGCATGCTCGCTCTGATTGGATGGTGGGTGTGGCTTGTGGGTGTGTCGGAGGTATGGTCAATTTGCATATTTGTCTATTATTAGGTAGGATGGGCTTGGTTGGCCACCCCCATAACTGTGGGCACCATTATGGCAACACTGATCATTGGCCTGCATTAGGTGCTGACCATTTGTTGAAGGAAACTTTCCCTTGACCTCATAACTCTTTCATCTACTACCCAAGGTATCTTCTTTGCTTTATAGCAAAACTTCTTGAAAAGTGCTGTCCATACTCACTGTCTCCATTTCCCATTCCACTTTCTTCTCAAGCTTTCTTGAAACCACATCATAAGGCTCCCTCCCTGCCTCTACAGTGACACCGTTTTTGTTAGGGTCACTGATGACCTCCACATTGCCAAATTCAGTGGGGACTTATCAGTGTTTCTCTTCATCCCAGCAACACATCGGACCACTTCCTACCCCTTGAACATCTTCTCTTGCCTTTGAGACATCTTTCTCGGTTCCTCCACCACCCTCAGCAGCTCTTCTCAGGCCTCTGTACCAGATTCTCCTCATCTCCTTCACCTGTGAATGTCAGAGCTCCCGCAGCAAAAGCTTCAGACTTTTCTCATCTCACTCACTTCCTGGTCCCATGAGTTGAAATATCTATCTATATGCTGGCAGCCACCAAATTGATACTGCTAATCTCAAAGTCTCCCTTGAATTCTGGACCCCTTTTCCAACTTCCTACTTAGCATCTTTACATGAAAGTTTATTAGGCATCTCAAAACCTAACATGTCTAAAACCAGACAACATACACACACATTTTGCTCTTCTTCATCTTCCCCATCTCAATAAATGGCATTTATATTTGGTGAGGTTTCTAGGCTAACATCCTTGCCTCCTGTCTTTCTCACACCCCCACATTTTCATTCATCAGCAAACCCTGTCAGGTCTACCTTTGAAATATACCCAGAATCCAGACACGTTTTCCCACCTTCACCAAATCAGACTCTAGGCTGCCATCACCTCTCACCTAGATTATTGAAATAGCTTCCTATTCAGCTCCACCCTTAACCTTCCCCCCATCCCCCCACACAACAGTGAGAGGAAACATTTTAAAGCAAAACAAAGATCATACCCATTTGCTCAAAATCTCCCAAAGGTGCCACCTCTTTCTCTCTAACCACACCTTCTCCCACTGTCCCTCCTCGGCCCACTCCAGGCCAGCTACTCTGTATCCTTGCTGTTCCTCCATATGTCAAGCTGCTCCCACCTTAATTCCTCTTACCTTACCATTTCCCCTCTCTCAAACAAACACTCTTCCCCCAACTATCCACGAGAATCATTCCCTTACTTCCCTCAGGCCTCTGCTTAAATGTCATCTCTTCCAAGAGGCCTTCCCTGACCTTTGTAAAATTGCTTCCCCCATCACTTTCTGCCTTTTTATTTGGGCCTTTTTTATAGTGCTTATCACAACCTGACTTGTTTGTTTGTTTGTTTGTTTGTTTTAATAGGTTTTCTTTCTCCGTGAGAGCACGGAATTTGTTGTTTTGTTCACTACTGAATCCCTATCATCTAAAACTCAATAAATGTATGAATGAAAGAAAGAAGGGGGTGGGGGTGCATATCTTTAAATAAGATAGGAAGACACTAACATAAGGTCTTCATTTCAGAAATCTGAAAGACAGTTTCCTTAATGAAGCCGGGTGAGTTTTTGTTGTGGTGATAGTGGTGGTTTCTTTTTGTTTTTAATCTTTGTATTAAACTCAGAACTACTCACTATTTAACCCTGCCAGCAAATATGAGCTTCCCCTGCTGCTGCTGTGATCACTGTGGTAGCATCAACCAGGAAATGAAATCTTAATCATAGCATCTGCCACGCACCCTTCACTTATGTACAAGCCCACAAATGAAACTCCAGCTAGGCAATCTCATTTCACTAAAATGTGGTTGGACCCAATAAGCAGAGGCTGGTGCTTGCAGCACAACGTCCTGCACAGTGCTGCTTAATCTTGACAAGCTTCAAGGTTTATAGCACCCTAACCTTTCACTTAAACAGAAAAGCATGTGCTGGCCTACTGACTTAGCAACCCACAAGCATTGGTGTTGTAGAAGTCTACCTGGGGCTTTTCAGTATTACTGCCTCAGTTCCTTGCCAGGTGAGAAGAAACAAGATTTTTTAACTCTTTTGGGACCTACGATTACCACCGTCATTATCAGTTTACAACCTAATGGCACTTAATGCTGATGGAGAGGAAAGGAAGACAGGTCATATTGGATCCAGCTTGACCTGCCCATGAACACATGAACAGGGGAATGAGAGGGAGAGGAACAGCCCTCTTCATTTCCCAGAGCTCCTGACCTGCTTCCTGTTCCAACCTGCCGGGGCTGCAGAGTGATTTCCAGGTACCTGACTGGGGCCCAGGGATCCAAATGCTGAGCCCTGTGAAAAGCGATTAACATTCCAGAGCAAATGTGTTACCCGCAAGAAAGGCCACTTCCAGGAGCACCTGGGGGCCCCTGAGCCAGGTGCAGGTTGGTCCCCGTGACCTCAGGGAGTCACTTGCAGCTCGGATGTCAACAGGTGAGAGCAGCAATCACTGGGGCAGGCAATTTTATTGATGGAATTGGGTTTACAAATTACCCTCAAAACATACTAAAGTGAAATATTAAATTCCCCATTCCCTAGCGGACTCCTTTTGCATTGGAAAGAAGGAAAGGCAAAAACACCACCTTTCCTAATACCCATGTCCCCATGACAGTAATACCGATTAAGGAGACTGAGGTTTTTTAGGACTGACTATAGTAAAGACTTGCTGTACAGATACAATCTAAAAATAGATCAAATAGCTTGATCAAATAAAATCTAAAAGTAATTACTACAAGCTGGAAGACTCCAAAAAGCATCTCTAGGCTGGTTCCTAATGTGCTGGAAACTTCTCTTAATGAATGAAGGCATAAGAACCAGCTATACTTTAGAAACCACAACACTACCAATATCTTTCAACATCCACATTCTGGTGGCAATTTGGAGTAGTGGTGCTCTCCTTGATCTCAGAGGGGGCAACTGTCCCCAAATAAGCTTCAATGCTTGAATGATGGACTACAAACAATTCTCGATGCACATTAGAATGACCAATTACACATCCAGGTCTCTGTAGATGGGGACCAGGCAATGGTGTTTGTAAAGATCCCCTCAACGAATCAGTGAAACCAGGGATGAGAAACAGGGTTTCTCAAACTTGTCTGGATAAGAATCGCTGGATGACTCATGTTACATGGCAGACAGGTACCTTCCCTCCAGAATCTGATTCAGCAGGACTGAAACAGGGCCCTGGGATCTGTATGTTTTTACAAGCACCCTATGAAATTTTTATGACCAGACAAATGTGTGAAACCCTGATTTAACACACCTCCTCACTTTACTGAGGCAGTCTGGTGTGATTCCTCAGTGTAAGAGCCTCGTGGGTGGAGCTACTCCTGATGAAAATTAGTATTGTCCTCAGAACCTGATACACACAGTAGGTGTTTCATAAATAATTTTTGAATGAATAAATGGACTAATGGAAAAAGCATCCAACCTGGTTTCAAATTTCTTATTTGGCCTCTTAATGATCACATAACCTTAGCCAAGACTCAAGACTTCGATCCTTCATATTAAATTAAGACTGAATCCACCTACTGCCATAGGGATCAGATAAGATATTGTTTTCAAATAATCCTATATAATAACAGGGAAATAATGCAAATTGACAAAACAATGGAAGAACCGGTCACTATGACGTGCACTGACCACCAGGGGGCAGATGCTCAACGCAGGAGCTGCCCCCTGGTGGTCAGTGTGCTCCCACAGGAGGAGCGCTGCTCAGCCAGAAGCCCAGAAGCCGGGCTCACAGCTGGCGAGCACAGCAGTGGTGGCAGGAGCCTCTCCCGCCTCCGCCGCAGCGCTAAAGATGGCCGACTGAGGGCTTAGGTCCGCTCCCCATCCTGGAGTACGAGAGGGCACAGGCCGGGCTGAGGGACCCCCCAAGTGCACGAATCTCGTGTACTGGGCCTCTAGTCTATATATATAAAACCCTAATATGCAAATAGACCAAAAGACAGAACAACCAAACAACTGAACAACTGGTCGCTATGACGTGCACTGACCATCGGGGGCAGGCGCCGAACATGGCGTGTGTCGGCAGAAGACAGCAGAGCGTGGAACATGGTGGGCGTCGGCCATGGTGGAATGGTGGAGCAGGTGAGTAGAGGAACTAGACCAACGCGCGGTGCTGTTCACTGTCATCAGGGAGAGCCTCTGGTGGTCACTGAAAATTCTTTGCTTCCTTGTGCCACGGTCCCACCCGGCATATGTGCCTACTGCCAGCCCCATTCACACCCGCTGTCGGTGCCAGAGCCACCACTCCCACCCACTGTCAGTGCCTTCAGCAGGTGCAAGAGGCAGCTGCTGGCCCTGATCACCCCTCAGGACTTCTTCACCTCCCCTGGCTCCTGAGGGGTGATCAGGGCAGGAGCGGCCACTTGCACCTGCTGCTGGTGCCAGCCCCAATCGCTCCACGCTGTCAGCAGGTGTCAGCGCGTGGGGGCAGCGACGGTGGGAGTGGGGCTGCCGGCAGATAGAAGACCAGGGGCTGTGGCAGGAGGGGCCTGGCAGGGGCACGGAGGATGGGCCAAGACCCACCCCTGTGCCCACTGCAGCCTCACGGCCTTTCAAGGTGCACAAATTCGTGCACTGGGCCCCTAGTTTTCATATAAAATTTCAGACATACATTAAGCATTGTCAGTATATACAGAAATTAAGGGTCGGAAGTGAGAGCAACCCTCACTTCACAGAGCTCACGAATGGTAGAACTAGAACTAGCCCAAAGTTCCCTAACTCCCGGAGAGGGCTACTCACCCCTCTGCCACTGGGCATGGAATTTTCTGGTAAGTGGCTCAGCTGAAATACTTCATCCAAACTAGTGTGGTAGCACTATCTCTTCAGGGAAGACATTTGCCTTCAAATCTCCCCAAAAGTTCATAGTTCTCAGAATTGAGCTTCAAGCCCCTCGGTGAGACACCAACAGCCACCCCAGTGGAATATTAAGGTTCCTGCATTTTTCTACTGGAATAGGATGTAGGTTA
This sequence comes from Eptesicus fuscus, assembly GCF_027574615.1. Taxonomy (NCBI): domain Eukaryota; kingdom Metazoa; phylum Chordata; class Mammalia; order Chiroptera; family Vespertilionidae; genus Eptesicus; species Eptesicus fuscus. The sequence continues at coordinate 22,291,753 of NC_072475.1, forward strand.
TCTCTAACTCCTGCTTCAAGATCCAGATTAAATTCCATTTTTAATGTGGCCCCTTCTCCTGGTCCCCATTTAAACAAGTTTTTTTTTTTTTTTTCCTGTGGGATTCATGAAAGGCAGTGTGACATAGATGGGGGAAATAACTTTTAGAATCACAGTGACAGTTCTGCAATTCATCTTGGACAAATTATTAACCTTTCTGAGAATCAGTTTGCTGTATTCTCCTGATCTATTAAAAAAAAGTATAATATGACCTATGAAAATATATAATGGTTTTTACCTGGGAATATTGTGATAGTTAAATGAGATAATAATGTAAAGAATCTTGCATAGTCTCTAGTACATACTAAGGTATCAATTAATGTTTAGTTTCTTATGCTTGGCATAAAATAAATATACAACATTTTTAAAAATATATATTTTATTGATTTTTTACAGAGAGAAAGGGAGAGGGATAGAGAGTTAGAAACATCGATGAGAGAGAAACATCGATCAGCTGCCTCCTGCACACCCCCCACTGGGGATGTACCCGCAACCAAGGTACATGCCCCTGACCAGAATCGAACCTGGGACCCTTCAGTCCGCAGGCCGACGGTCTATCCACTGAGCCAAACCGGCCAGGGCTACAACATTTATAGAATAAAGAAATCCCTACCTGTGCCCAGAACACAGCTCTAAAATTTTTAGTAGTCATATTCCAAATGGCTATGAGAGGTCAATATTGCTCCTGAGTATTTACCAGTCTCTCTCTCTCTTCCTCTACATTTCCTTCTCTCTTTTTATCCTTATTCTCTCTCAAGCTTAAGTTGTCATAAACACTGAAGTAGAACACAAATGACACGTGTATTCTATATCTGACATAGACCACAAGGCTATTCCCAATAAGTCTGAAAACACAAAATTCCCACTATGCAAATTCATGCAGATCATAGTGATCACTTCCTTTTCTCTAAGTGCTAATAACTGATGCATTGAGTTCTGGCCCCAGTTCTGGATCTTCTAATGTGGTGAACATTTAACTAATGCACAATTGGGCTGCCCAGCACCATTGCAGTTGGGAAATTTTTTTACCTTAGGAGGCCTGCCTTGCCAAGGTAGAAGCCAGAAACTGCTTTTCCTGGACTCCCTTGGTGCTAGGCCCAATCCTATGGACCAAGCTTGGGACCATTAGATAGCCTTGGTCAAATAAGGGAGTATATTTGGGAAGAGAGAGATGAGAAGAAAGAAATCTCCATGTGGAGCCCAGACTGACAGCAGACAGAGCATGGTGGAAAGTCATCCAGCATCCAGAGGTGTGGTAGGATGGGCCTGGTGCTAGGGTCGTGTATAGTGACCACGATGCCTGCTCCCCGTAACAGCAGTGCTGGGTCTCCAGTGGAGCCTCCACCAGTGCAATTTGGGAACTGCTTCTGGTCATACAGCCTCCAAGTCTGAGTGTCTGGCCCTTCTGGAGGCTCTATCTACCACCTACTATTATTTAGAAAATTCTTTTTTTTTTCTTCTTTTTTTTAAAATATATTTTATTGATATTTTACAGAGAGGAAGGGAGAGGGAGAGAGTTAGAAACATCGATGAGAGAGAAACATAGATCAGCTGCCTCCTGCACACCCCCCTCTGGGGATGTGCCCACAACCAAGGTACATGCCCTTGACCGGAATCGAACCTGGGACCCTTCAGTCCGCAGGCCGACGCTCTATCCACTGAGCCAAACCGGTTTTGGCTAGAAAATTCTTTTTCTACTTAAACTACCTAATGATGATTCTGCTGTTTGCAACTAGGTACCCTAACTGATTAACAGATATAACCAACCTTGGCAAGTCATTCACTTCTACGGCCCTGAATTTTCTCAGCTCAAATTGTCTAAACCACCTCTGAAGTGCTGTCTAGTCCTAAAAGTCTGTATTTATTTAACACTCCAAGTTGATTTTTCAGGGTGACTTTTCAGGTCAATTCACAGACCAGCCTTCGCAGGTCTTGCAATTTGGAAAGGAAAACCAGTGCACATCATGTTTCAAAAAGTGATTCTTACCTCCTAGAAATGATCATGTTTCCATGGCATCATGCTCCCTCTTACTTAGCAGGCATTACCAACAATGTGTTAGGCCAACAGTGTCCCCTATAGTAGCACTACAGGAGATGAGTGACAAGGAGAAAAATTAATATTTTTGAATGCCCATGAATAAGCACTGGGGTAGGCATAGCCATATGTATGAATTGTATCATTTTAATCTTCACAGTAACTCAGAGATTAGAATTATGATTTCATTTTACAGAGAAGAAAACTGAGACTGGAAGCCATTCAGATATTTGTGCAAGTGAGTGGTAAAGATTCAATCTAGGCTTCCTCTCTGCAAGTTTACGGCTTGGCCTGACACCCAGTGTAAAATTGTCAGAAGAGTTTAGCTCCACACTCATTGCCAAGTCTTCTCAGTCAAAGTGGACTTGAGAGTTGAAATTGTCTTCTAAAATTAAGAGCAAGCTGGTTTTGCCTGAGTAACCTAGGAAATTCCTAATAAGGCTCATGATGAGCTTCCCAGGAGAATGGAATCTTAAAGAGAATTTCAAAGATGGGAAGAAAGTCAGATGCATACCAAGAATGCAAAGACTCAATAAGAAAAAAAAATACATTCTAGTTTCCTGATACCCTCCCCCGCTTTTTAAAATAATCTCTCCTATTAACCCAATTCGTTTACTAAAAACAGAAAACAAAATGAAAGCCCAGCGTCCTAATGTATGTGACGCTCTTGCAGGAAACTACTAAATGTTTATTAAGGCCATACCATACATGAAAGCAAAGAGGGAAAGCATGGAGCCTGTTTCACATATTGTTACAAATCTGTAATGTTAGTATAAAAGGGAAAACTGATTCCTACCAATTATGAAAATGTATGGGATTAAATCAATAGCTCTGCCAGATCTGACCAGCATCTGGTCTGCAGCAGGGGCCAAATAGATCTCATTTGGGATATTTATGAAAAGTAACTTCTAAAACATAAATCAGGACTATAAAATCATCATCTGATTACCAAAAATTTTAAAAGCAGAGAAGAAAGCAAATTCAAGTGTGAAATATGGTTTTGGAGAAGGGAGGAGGCAGGCAGCTTTAGCACAGACAAGAAGCAAAACTCAAAGAGCAAGAAGAGGGAGGGATGAATGTCTCCTGTAGAAAATTTAGGCTGTGCCTTTCTGGACAGGGCGCATGGTGAGGAGTCAAAGCAATTACCCATTTCATTCCAGACCTTCTTGCAACCCAGCACTTTCCTTTCCACCAATGTTTTAGGCCAGCCGAAGAGAGGCGTGGAACCTTACTTACCCAAAAAATCATTTTAATTTATTTTTTTATATCTAGACTAGTGGCCTGGTGCACAAAATTCGTGCACAGAGGGGGGTTCCCTCAGCCCAGCCTGCACCCTCTCCAATTGGGGATACCGGCAGTCAGACATCCCTCTCAGAATCTAGGACCACTGGCTCCTAACCGCTCACCTGCCTGCCTGCATGATTGCCCCTAACTGCCTCTGCCTGCCTGCCTGATTGCCCCTAACCCCTCTGCCTGCCTGCCTGATCGCCCCTAACTGCCCTCCCCTGCTGGCCTGATCTCGCCCCTAACTACCCTCCCCTGTTGGCCTGGTTGCTCCCAACTGCCCTCCCCTGCCAGCCTGATCTTGCCCCCAATGGCCCTCCCCTGCCAGCCTGATCTCGCCCCAACTGCCCTCCTCTGCTAGACAATTTGGTTCTGATTGGTTGGTTTCTATGCCAGTCAGTGTCAAAAGCTCCGCCTCCTAGGCAGCCATTGGCTCCTCACACTTCACCCAGATTTGGGTCTGATTGGTCGGTTTCTATGCCAGTCAGCATCTCTGGGCCTATCAACGGGGCCTGATCAGAAAGCCAGGACTGATTAGCAGCCCCGGTGGAGGCCTGAAGAGAAATGGAGGCGCGGCCACTGGCCAGGCCCGGAGAGAAAGAGAGAGGCAAGTGCTAATCAACAGCTGCCACAGAGGCTACAGATCAGACCCTTCTTCTCTCTTCAGGCCTCTCTCCAGGCCTGATTCACAGCCCCCTCAGCAGTCAGTGCTGGATCACTGTGCCTACAGCCATAGTTGTCAGTGCTGGGTCGCCATGGCAACCCAGAGCTGACTGCAGGACTGACTTTCAGTTGGTCGAGCCTCCAGTCATTGTGGATGTGATGGATCCAGGGTTTTTATATATTAGGATATGGTCTTAAACCCAGGGAAACCCAAGGGAGAACTTACGAACCCAAGTATAAGAGAGAGAAAATATTGATATATTTTGAAGTAAATAGGATGGATAGGGGTTTGGTTTACATGGTTCTAGTTTGTAACACAAAGTTTAACTAAAGCCTCTGGAGTGCTGACACTGCCCTGAGGACCCGTGTCAGGAAGACTATGTGAGTTCTTAGAGACTTGATGCTTCTTGTCCTCCATCCCTTCATAACAAATTAAAGTCATAGCCAGGTCCCGTTTTCTCATTTTAAAGGAATGCCCAATTTTAGACTCAACCTAATAGATTTTTACAATTATATGAGTTTTTAATTAGATAATTTCAATATTCTTTTCTCCCATCTCTTCCAAATCATGAAGATAATTACAACAATCTTTTCCTTGGCAGGGTGGAGAAGAGAGGTTTAATAGGGAAGAAAATCACTGAAAATAACTGCCTTTGCAGAAATCTTTTTACTGGCTGGACATATGAGCACCGAAAGCCATTGTTTTTTGTTTTTTTCTAATTTCAATATATAAAATTAAATGAAGACATTAATTTATTTGACAAACATTTTTAGCACTTAATAGCTGCTATGTGCACTGGTAAAAGTGAAGGACTTAGGATGAAAAAGATAATGTTATCTTTGTTGAGGGAATACACAGTTTAGTCTGAAGGATCAAGAATATAAAGAGGTTATTTCTATGTATTCTGGTAATACATATGGGAGACTTATGCTCCCATGAGTAGGGGCACAGAGGAAGTGGGAGATCAAGTAGAACTTCCAGGGCCCTAGGCAGTTTGTCTCAATAGATAGAGCATCAGTCTAAGGACTGAAGGGGGATGAGTTTGATTCTGGTCTAGGTTGTAGGCTTGATCCCAGGCAGTGGTCAGGGCACATGCAGGAGGCAACCAATTGATGTGTCTCTCCACATTGATGTTTCTCTCTCTGTCTCTCTCCCTCCTTTCCACTCTCTCTAAAAATCAATGGTAAAATATCCTTGAGTGAGGATTAATAAAAAAAAGAACAACTTCCTGGGAGAAGTGATACCTCAGCTAAATCCAGAGAGTAATCTGGAGTAAGCCAGGGGAAGAAGGCAGCTTCCAGGCAAGGGAAACAGCTAGAGCACTGACACAGAGGTCACCAGCAGCCTGGACAGTAGAGAGGACCAAAGTGCTTCTGGAATGTACAGTGCAGAGAAGTGGGAAATGGCAGAAGATGATTCCAGAAGGGCCAAATCAGAGAGAACCTTATATTCCATGTTAAGGAAGATACAATATCTTCCCCGAGAGAAGTTCATTCAACAAAGGACTGTTATTTGGGAACATCACTGTTATTTGGGAAGTCTAGAAAATGCTAGAAGATTCATTTTCCACCCGCAAAAACAGCTGATCATATTTACCCACTTAGCTGTAGCTACAGCCCAATGCACTTATAAGGTGCCCAGGGTCTAAAATGGCCTATGACAACAGATGATGCTGAAAGAGAAGACAGAAACTAGGAGATGAATTCTGGAAGATGGCAGGCAGTCTGGGTAGTGAAAAATAGTAATGGAGCCTGGGCCAGAAGCATAGGAGGCAGCCAGTCAAGGTTATCTTCTTTCCTCTGTAGGAAGTTGCTGATGTCTGTTGGTTTGTTGTTGGTTGGGCTGGCTTTGAATTAACATAAGACAGAAGATCATTCTGAAATTTCTAATTAGCCACTACTTCACTACCTCAACAAATCAATATTTGTAAATTGGATGCCTCTTAGGTATGTAACAATTTCCTCTTAAACATTTTCATGAACTTTTCCCTGAATTGCATTTGTGAGAGAGATCGATGACAATTGTTAGTGCCATTTTTTCAGGTGAGAACACAGAGGATCCCCTCCAGAGAGGATGCCCACTTGCTCTAGGTCACCTAGCCAACCACGGGCGAGTAGAGCAAGTTTTAGAATCCTGCCTCCTGACCCAGATCCAGGCAGGCCCCAGTGATAGTGTCTGAAAGTCTGAAATAATACGTGACTTATAAACAGAAAGACTGAACAGTGTTGGCTTAATTATTTTGTCTGGTTTCAGAAATCTAGAGTTCACACACAGAACTATATTTTGGAGATTCCAGAGCAGCACAAGAGGAACAGAGGAAAGAAAGCAACTTTAGAGTTACACAGACCAGAATTCAAAACTCAGTTATTTACTAGCTGCACGACTTTGGACAAGTTACCTAGTGCCTTTAAGTATCAGTTTTCTCATCTGTAAATTGGAAGAACAAAATATTCCTCACCAAAAAGAGAATAATAGAAGAAAAGCATTTAGGAAAGTATCTGGTATTAAGTGTTACATCAACGGTCACTATCACCAATATGACCATTATTCTGTACCAATTTACACCCTTTGTCCTAAAGCATAATACTCAAACTTTTTCAGTAAATCTACAGAAAGTTTTGCCCTACATATACTTTAAAAGGTTTCAAAATATCAAAAGCGTACTTTTGGCTCCACCGTGATGCAACTGCGTTCTCTAAGCACCTGATAACCAGTTGGAATAATGTCCTAATGCCTCCATGAACTAGTTTATTATTAATTTTCCTTTGCTGATCAAGACAGAGAGGATACAAATCATTGATCGCCAGCAATTGTTTTTCCATGCCTGGGATATGATTAAATGGTCTGCAATGTTGAAAAAGAGATGATTAAGGGGAGCAAAGTGATAAAACAGATGTTGAATAAAAAAAAAATACAATTTCCCATTGACTAAAGTCGTAGTTGTGCCCTTGAGAATTAGCTACACAATACAGTCTTCCCTCAAGGGCTTCCGAGGCATTCTGTTCCTGTTCATTTGCCCCCTGGAAAAAAAGCCCAACCCCCTCAGGGAGACATGAATTATTCTGTTTATTACCCTAGTCTGTAATGTACACTATATCTTAAGTGTACAGACTTTAAGGTTAAGATCCAGTATATTTCTTAATGCTTACTTTGGTCTAGGAGTCTAACAAGCGGTACCACACCTTTCATGAACTTTAACAACAACTTCGACAAGCTGGTTTGCTCTCACACTCAAAAAACCAAGAGTGAAATGTAATATCATCATGCAAAACTTTCTATGGCTGTCATTTCAAGGGAAGGTACCTAGAGCTCTTTTCAAGTGGCTTTTTTGCTAGAGACCATCTACAGCCTAGTAACCAGAAAGTACCTTAGGGTTTGTCAACAGTTTACTTCCTGGGGATAAAAATAAATAAAATTAAAGAGGAGTGGAGGGATGAGTGGGTAAAAATAAAACTAGAAACCTGAAATAACACTGTTATTCAAATGAACTAAAGCATCCCACGTTGAAAAAAAGAAATGTAAATATCACTCATGTGACCAGAAAGCTGAAGAACAAATTATTTGCTATTGGGGTTTGTTTACTATTCAAAAGAATCCTTTAAATGAGTTCCCTCATTACTTTCCCATCTCCCCAAATATAAAGATGCTGAGTTACACCACCTAAGGTAATTGGGCTTTATTTTTAGAATTCTGCATAAAAAGAAGTTAAGATATTTTTGGTAGATAAAAAAAAACTGAGGTGTGAATGATGAGGAAGACATACAAAGGAAAAATTTGTAAGAAGAGCCTTCCTCATCCCTTACCTACTGAGAACTAATTCTAAGTTAAACTTTTAGTCGCCAAGATTTAATATTCTGCCCTGTCCAGTTTTGCTCAGTGGTTAGAGCGTCGGCCTGTGGACTAAAGGGTCCCGGGTTCGATTCCAGTCAAGGGCATGTACCTTGGTTGCGGGAACATCCCCAGTAGGAGGTGTGCAGGAGGCAGCTGATCCATGTTTCTCTCCCATCGATGTTTCTAACTCTCTATCCCTCTCCCTTCCTCTCTGTAAAAAATCAATAAAATATATATTTTTTTAAAAATTAAAAATAGATTCCAACCAGAAATTTTTCAAGTAATTTCAAAAGAAGCTGTCTGCCATTTTCTTTTAAAGTAAGTTATAGTCATTAATCTACACATCAAACATTTTGATCTAACTTCTGAGTACATGGAAGGATTGTACTTCCTGGCCCCCTTTGTGTTGGGTGAAGCCAATGACTAGTTTTTGACCAATAACTTCTGAGCAGAAATGACATATGTCACATCTGAGTTGTGCATTTAATTCCTGGAATCATTCCTCAGAGATTTCATGTTCCCTCTGGCACATTGCCAGTGATAGCTGGAAATATTCCAGATGATAGCTCTGTCATCCTGGGTCCAGAAATGAGAACAGCCCTGACCAGTTTGGCTCAGTGGATAGAGGATCGGCCTGCAGACTGAAATGTCCCAGGTTCGATTCTGGTCAAGGGCATGTACTTTGATTACGGGTACATCCCTAGTAGGAGGTGTGCAGGAGGCAGCTGATCGATGTTTCTCTCTCATCGATGTTTCTAACTCTCTATCCCTCTCCCTTCCTCTCTGTAAAATATCAATAAAATATATTTTAAAAAAATAAATGAGAACAACCAATGAGGAGCATCTTGCTAAGTGGAGATGAATATGTGACATCTTGAGAGACATAAATCAATATTGCTTGAGGTGGATAATATTTGGGGTTTTTGTTACAGCAGCATAGCCTAACCCATGCTGATTGATACACTTTTCATAACTGCACAATTCCAACTCACTGAGGTAACTTCCCTCATTCAGGACCGCTGCTCCCTCTCACACCCTCTTTCTTCCCTCCTCTTCATTCAACTATAGCACTAATTCAATCTAAAAATCTTCTCTGCTGTACTGTGCCTAACAAAGTTGATGTTGATAGGACACAATAATTTATGGCCAGTATGTTAATTTATTTATTGGACATTTTATTAACCTATACTTCTTGCAGTCTGTGCATTTTAATTGGTTTATAGTGGGATTATTCATTTGTCCCTGTGTATGAAATAGGTCATTCATAATTCACCTATGGCATGACCAAACATTAGTTATCAGGATCAGGATCTCACTAATAGTGAGACCACTAATTGTGAAAATAAAATACATTCACTTGTACTTTGCAAATTCCTTTGCCATTTCTAATAGTAGTGATAGGACATTTTATTAAATTTAGATTACTGGGTTTGAATCTAATTTAGATCACTAACTTGACTAACATTTTACCAATATTATAAGCAAGGGATAGGAAGGAAGAAGATGATTATGAATAAATTAGTTATTTATTCCTCCCACTGATAAAATAATTAAAGATGTATCTTTCCAGAATGTTCACTGTTCTAGAAACAAAATTTAAATGCCTATTTTAGGTTATTCCCAGATTATGCATATGGTATATTAGAGTTGTTTGATTGCAAGAAACAGAGTACCTTTGGATAAAAAGACAATGTTGGATGTTATTGTGATGATATGGAAAAGCTCACAGGAATTAAAAGAAGGCTGAATAGTAGCTTAAAAATGTGCAGGAATCAAGAAGTGTTAAAGTCCAAAGAGAAAATTACTGATTGCTAAGCTTAGCCCACATGTCCATACTAGGTCTATATCATGTGGTGGGAAGAAAAATCTGTGAGGAAACAACTTTAGTTTACAAAGTAGAACAGGATCCCTAATTTATCCTCCTAATAAAAGGACACACATTTGGGGGGAATGTTTATTCCCAAAAAGAAGTCAAAGTGCTGTTAATAGGGGAAATGTCTGCTAGATAGCTAAAAAAAAAAAAAAAAAATCAAATATCTACTATAATCTACATAAAAAAGATTTTATGAAGCCTTCAGTAAAGCCTTTCATAAATTAACATTTACCAAGACATGTAATCTATTTAATTCTGTAATGTGTCAATCAGAATCCAGTCAGTGAAAAGAAATCACTCTGGATGTTCCAATCAGAAAGGGACTTAATTCAGAGATTTAGAGGCTTACTAAAACTTTGACACACACAAATCAATAAGTACAAAATGCAGGAAACTGCCACCAAAAATATCACCAATCTACAATACCAAAGTGGGTGGTTTACAGGAGGTATCTGCAAGCCAATGGCAAAACTTTCACCATTCTGTCATCTGCCAAAGCCCGAGACCTACCTACTTCTGTCACAGGAGCTTCTGCATATCTTCGGCTTTCCAAATCTCATAACTCTCTTTGGTGAACTCATAACCTGGAACCCTGCTGCAATGATTCTGGGAAAAACCTTTCTCCAGCTTTCAGCTCCTGCAATTCAGGGAAGGACAAAGGGAAAGGAAAATAGTGCTGAGCTTCCAACAGATAATCCAGCACTGAATAAATAACTCATTGTTTGATCTTTTTTTTTTTTTTTCTTTCAGAAACTGTCGCATAGCTGCAAAATTTATGTAAAATTGGGACTTTAAGGCTATTAATTCCACCCATACCTTTCTAAGTAGGTCTTTATAATTCAAGATTATTTTATTCCATGTACCACTTCTCCTTTCACTCATTCAATAAATATTGGGTATCTACCACATGCCAGACATTGAAATGCATGCATTGGTGATGTAAGTTAAAAAGCCTAGTTCCTTCCCTTAGGAATCTTACAGCCTAGACAGATGACTAAAGCAAATACAAATGTGTGTACAAGGTGCAATGAAAATATAGAAAAGGAAGACTTTCCAGGGCAGATGAACTTTTGAACTAAAATTTGAAGTATGACTAGTCTATCTTTAGGCAGTTAAGAGTAGGGATGGTATTCCAGGTATTTCTCTTCTAAACAGGAATTCTGTTCACCTTCCCTGGCACCAGTATCTCACTATTTTGGGTATTGTAATTTATATGTTAACTAGTGACCTGGTGCACAAAATTCATGCACATTAAAAGGGAATTAATTAGGAGAAATATTTTAATATTGCTATTTGCCCTTTCTCTATAATAGAAGTGTCAGAGATGAAAGAAAATTACTAAAATGTATATGAAAATCTCCCTCCTGTCAGAGTCTGAGGCACGCCACGGGACCTAGAGTCAAGTCCCCGCCCACCACCCACACGCGCTTCAAAAATGTAAGAGACCCAGACCCAGCCGGCTCCACCCCGTCAAGCACCTCCAGGCAAGGGCACAGTCTCAGGTCCCCCAGGCTGGCATCGGGCAGGGGGCACAGTCTAAGGTCCCCCGGCCCGGCACTGGGTGGGCAGCACATTCTCAGGTCCCCATCAAGCCCCTCTAGGCGAAGGACGTGGCCTGAGATCCCCCATCAAGCCCTGCCTGGTGGGGGGCACAGCCTGAGGTCCCCCATCAAGCCCCACTGGGCAGGGGGCGCAGCCTGAGGTCCCCCAGCCCAGTGCTAGGGTCGGGGAACACAGCCTGAGGTCCCCCATCAAGCCCCACCGGGCAGGGGGCGCAGCCTGAGGTCTCATGGCCCAGCATCAGAGGTGTGGCCTGAGGTGCCCTGTCAAGCCCTATGGGGCAAGGGGCACAGCTTGAGATCTCCCAGGCCCCGGCCAGACGCCATGCAGCCTCAGGTCCCTGCTGTATGGTGGTGACGTTACGGCATCTTGGCTAATTTGCATATTCCTCTACTATATAGATAAATATCTGATAGGCCAAGTTTTCCTTCATACACTTCTTTTTCAAATGCTTTCTTATTTTCCTACACTCATATTTACAAATAAACACTAAAATTGTTTTACAACTTCTGGGATTTTGTAAAGATTGGCTTATATTTTATTAGGTGGTAATTTAATACCCAAAGCTCAAAAATAAAGCCAAGGATTTAGCAGAACTATTAGACATCATCTGTTCAGCTTTATTTGATACCTTTTGTATATTTCTCTTTTGTTTTTTTAAGCCTGCTTCTCCATATGTTTCTTTATCCCTGAACTGTGGTATATTCACTATAAGTTTTTGGTATGGAATGCTCTATATTGATTTTTCCTGGAACATACTGTGATCTTTGATTTATTCCTTCCTTTATTTAGGAAAAGTTTTCTTCTATAATATCTTTAAATAAATTATCTGTACCATTATTCCTCTCTTTTAGGAATACCAATTATGTATATTTTGAAATTCCTTTATTCTTTTATTGAATTTTCATCCATCATTTTCTTTAGAATTGACTTTATACCTACTTTCTTTGTAGTTTATTTTCACAAGCTTATACAAAATGTTACTCTACCTTTGGTCAATTTCATACTAGACTATGAAGCATATAATTTTCAACTCATAATATTTTCTGTTTTTCTTTGTGTTACTAGTTTTCTTTTTATCTCCTTCCATTGATCTGACCCACAATTTCTGCATTCAATCTCTGTATCACTTCTCATAACTTATTATTTTAAAAATATTTTATTGTATACCAGAAGCCTGGTGCACGAAATTCGTGCATGGGTAGGGTCCCTAGGCCTGGCTGGCGATCAGGGCCAATCAGGTTCCCCACTTGCCCGCCTCCACACCTCCTCCTTCCCTTACTCCCTCAGCGCCCCGCTGTTGCCACTGGTAGCCCACCATGTTCCGCGCCACCCCTGGTGGTCAGCGCACATCATAGCGAGCGAGCAAACTCCCGGTCTCCCAGTCAAACTCCTGAGAGGACACTTTGCATATTAGCCTTTTAGATAGATAGATAGATAGATAGATAGATAGATAGATAGATAGATAGATTGATAGATAGATAGATAGATAATTTCTTTGAAGTATAGAGACCTATTTAAAATCTTCCTTTATTGTCTGTGAATGATTCCTCATGTGGATGCATATTCTTTATCTTCCTTTTGTTTATCTTTCTGTACTCATTTTCTTTCTTTTTTTTAATCCTCACTTGAGGATATTTTTTCATTGATTTTAGAGAGAGTGGAAGAGAGAGGAAAAGACAGAAAGAAATATCGATGTGAGAGAAACACATTGATTAGTTGCCTCCTATACACGCCCTGATCAGGGCAGGGCCAGAGAAAAACCTGCAACCAAGGTACATGCCCTTGCCCGCTCCCTTTGGTCCACAGGCCGATGCTCTATCCACTGAGCCAAACTGACTAGGGCTGTACTCATTTTCTTTTGAAGATTTTCACACACGGTTTCCATCTTTCTGCTTATTTTTCAAAGGAGTTACTACCTGCTTAAGAATATTAGTTTAGTGGAAGACAGAAAAAGAAACTAGGGGATTCAGAATTGTTACTTAACTTTGTGATTGTGTTATTTGGCTATCACAGCATTGAATATATTTAACAAACTACTCCAAAACTCAATGTCTTACAAAATACTTATATATGAGTTTGTGAGTTGGCTGGAAAAGCTCTGCTTCGGCTGGGTTGGCTCCATGGTGCTTGTATGGTTAATGGATTCTCCATTTCACATTGGAGCAGGTGAAAAGGAAGTAGCTTCCTGCGGCATGCTTTTCTCATGACAATCACAGGAGCATAAGACAGCAAGCCAAACTGAGCACATTTCTGTTTGCATCATCATTGCTAATAGTCCATTGGCCAAAGCAAGTCACATGACCAAGCCCAAAGTCAACTAATGATAAATATGTTCTGCCACTATGAGCCATGGAAGAGCATGGATATATAATTCCATCAAAGGACAAAGTAAATAATACCACAATCGCCTCTAACAAATTGATTATACATTTTTTTCTTCAGCTAAGTTTACCGAATCCATGGTTTTTGCTGTCCTACGGCCATTCCTCCTCACTGTTTTGGGCTTCAGCTAGTCAGTGAGTTTCACAGTAAAACCATTAAGTGACAAGATCTGTGGGTTCTGACCTGGAAATTATTGATTCCCTCTCTTACCTTCTTTTGCCCTTTACCCTTCACCTCCACTTTACCCTTTACCCTTCACTGAACTATAACATGATAGACAGAAACAACATGCCAGCATGGTTTCTCCTTCAAATCTACCTTCCCCACCTTTCAGTGGGTGAAATGAGGTCTTTCTAGAGGCATTTTCAACCTCTCCTTTGCCCTCAGAAGCATCATTGTCTACATCTGCCAGATTTATGGTACATTAACCCTAGATTTTAACCCAAGAATGATCCAAGGATCCATATTCTACTCTCAACCAGCTCCCACATCTCAGCCCGGAAGCCACAGCATTTACCATGTGTGCTTCTTGCTTTGTGGCTTGAGTTGTGTCATTTTTCTTTGGTTTCATTGAATAAAGAGCATTTTTTTCCTCTATCATTTTTTTTCTTTTTCTTTGAAGTTTTGAGGGTTAAAATGTTTTACTTTGCCATTTTAAAATGGAAGCCACAAGATTATATATTGAATGTACAATCAAATTAGAAACCCCAGAATTTTTTTTTTAATTTGGTTCCACTCAGTCATGTCATCTGATACTATAGTTATACAGTTGACTTTCTGGATTTAAGAGTGTAACTCTAAATTTATCCCTGTTAAATGATGTCTTGTTAAATTCAGTCTTGTCTGAGATTTTAAAGGATCCTAGTCCTGACATAAAGTATATTTATCCAGCTCTTCCATCTTCATATCATTCATAAATACAACCATTTTACTGTTAATATGCTCATCTAATCACTGCTAAAACTGTTGAATCAGGTGGGGCTAAAGGTTACCATCCCTACCTCCCCCATAGTTTGTCAGTCACCATGACCTATTTAACCTACCTTTATCTGTTTTGTGTCCAAGGATCATGTGGTACATTCTGTCAAATAGTTACTGAAATTCGGATGTTTTTTGTCTGCAGCATTCTCTGGTCAACTAGAGTAGGAAGCTACTCTATGTGTCCCCTAACAGAGCTCCCTAGCCCCATCCATCATGTGAGAACACAAGAAGTCATCTGCAACATGGGAGAGGGCCTTCAACCAACATGCTGGCACCCTTATCTCAGACTTCCAGCCTTCAGAACCATGAGAAATCAATTTCTGTTGTCTATAAGTTACCCAGTCTGCGGTATTTTGTTTTAGCAGCTGAAGAGACAAAATAGGAGCTAATAATTTTAGAAGATAAAGACAACAAAGACAAAGCAGAAGAAGAGGAATGGGAGAATAAAAGTGGAAGAAGGGGGGGAGCAAAAAGAGGAGGGAGAACATAGAAATTTCGTTAGAGAATAATGAAGAAAAATAAAGGAAGTGGAGAAACATAATATAATGCAGTCATGGAATGAAAGAGAAATGCAAAATATTTTTAATCCCATTTGCTGTGTTCAGGGAAGTAACTATCTAAACCAGTTACCAATGCTATGTTCTGCAAAAGAGAATATTTAGAAGTGTCACACTATAGACTAGACGCTTTAACTGAAGGACTTCTCAGAGCCTTTGCATGCTAATGTATATTGTTGATATCCCAAAATGGATATGCTATCCAGAATTGAGCAAAAGTGTTTGATCATGAACCCTTTCTACACGAGCCATCCCTCAGGATTATGGTTACCAGACCACATTTTATGAAATGCTAGCATAAACAATCCATTTTATTGTTTGACCTACTTGGAGAGCACATGAAACGATTGTCAAATTTACCTTGACTTTACAATGAGAAATTACTTTAGTTTGACTGTTTTCATTGGAAAAGAGGAAGGTAAAGCGCACTGGTCTGTGATGTGTTGCTCCAGAGACTAGAGTCAAAGTGAAATTCACATAGAAAACAAGACCTGAGATAGATAGAGGCAGTAGGGGAAAGAAAAAAAAGAGTTAAACTTGAAGGCAAATCCACACTTTGCCATTACTGTCCAGAGACCACCGTTTGAGCAAAAAAATCTTCTCTGTGCCTGGTCAGTTTGGCTCAATGGTTGAATGTCAACCCATGAATAAAGAGGTCACAAGATTGATTCCCAGTCAAGGCACATGCCTGGGTTGCAGGCTCAATCCCCAGTGGGGACCATGCAGGAGGCAGCCAATCCATGTTTGTCTCCCACTGATGTTTCTATCTCGCTATCCCTCTCCCTTTATCTCTCTCTAAAATCAATAAAAACATATTTTAAAAATAATTTTTTTAAACTGTGTTTTCTCCTCAGTAAAATGGGGACAATACTCATCCTTCTAGATCACAGAGCTGGTGTGGGTATCCAGTGAGATAAGGCCTATGAAAACATTGTAAATGTAAAGCACTTTACAATTGTAAATGTATATTGCTCGGGAAATGCTAACAACTATAACAAGAAAATCTCAGTGACTTAACATAACAAAGATTTATTTCATGCTCCGGACATAGTCCACAGCAGATTAGTGCTTGTGTTGGTGTGCTCTACTTACTCATTCAGAGACCCCCTTCCCATCTGGTGATGCTACCATTTTCATCATGCGACTACCAAGGTGCTGGAAGGGATGGGAGTACCTGGAAGTCTTAATGGGCCATCCCACTAACAAAAACAGACAAATCGGCCCAACATACCTGCCACTGGCTGGAAAAGCATGTTCCCAGGAAGAGGCAAGAAGCATACATATTGGCATTCAATGACACAAGGTATTGCTAGTAAATGACTAAAAGCAGAAAGAAGAGAATGCATTGTGCCTTGCACCCTGTCAGTCCAAGGGCTGTTCTCTCTGAACCATCTAAATCTATGATCTAACTTAACCAAGACTGACTCAAAAGGAGGATTTCATATTTCAAGCTGACAAAGTGTAATTTAAATCTATTCACTCTAAATAAAAAGAACTTTTGAGTATTGAAAACCAGGCAAATGAGATCCTCATTATAACTTTCTAATAATTAAGTAAAAGCGAATGCTCTCAGAAAAAAAATCCCCCTGCCTTCTTCACAGTATGAGGCACACCATGCCTTTAGGTACTGCTTCATTTGCAGAAAAGCTAAATAAAAAGCCCTTTAACTATTTTTAATAATATTTCATCTCATTACAGAGATAATAAATGTTCATTGTAGAAATGTTTAATATAGATAAGCAGCCATTACTAAAAAATAATCACTATTAACATTTTCCTTTAAATATTTTGTACCATAGGAAGGTTAAAGATTTGAAGACTGCTCCTCCATAAAGAAAACATGAATGAAACATGCCTTATCTTATCATTTGCCTTCTGCATAAGTGAATTCCTGTTGATGTTCTGGCAATTGTGAAGAAACTCTATTCTCTACCCAGCTCAATCCATAGCAGTAACTCTCCTGGTAAATTGACTATCTGTTGCTGTATAACAAACCACCAAAAAATGAGTGTCTTCAACGAACAACAACCGGTTAGTATTGCTCATAATTTTGTGGGTTGGCTGGGCTCAGCTGGGCTATTCTTCTGCTCCAGGTGGTGTTGGTTGTGGCTGTAGTTTTGCACAGATTCACATGGGCTGTAGTGTTAAGATGGCTGACTCACATGGCTAGTAGTTAGTGCTGGGTGTCAGCTGGAAGCTCAGATCGAGCTGCTAATGGAGCACTTCAGTTCTTCACATGGGCCTCTCCACATGACTTGAGCTTCTCACAGCATAGAGGCTGGGCTCCAAGTGATGATGGTATAAGATGCGTGTTTCCTAAGACCCTGCCTCAAAAATCACTTTTACTACATTACTTTGGTCAAAATAGGTCACAGGTCAGTCCAAATTCAAAGGGAGGATAAGTAGACAAATAACCAGGTCACATTGCAAAAGAACATAGGAGGGAAGATATTGCTGAGGAATATTATTTAGAAACATAGGTAGCAGGTATATCTTGCTCTGGTCAGTGCCTTTAAGGACACCTTTCTTCCCCACCCCACCAAGACCTATAGCTACAATGCATCTATAAAAATTTACAGCTACCACCTCTTGCTCCCAGAGATGTCCCCCAAGGCTTATATATCCTACCTTCTATTTCAAGCCTTCTCACTCTTTAAAGTAGCATTCTAGGATTTGTACCTAGATACTTCCTCTCTTCCTCATCCCTGTAATTAATAACTCATTACAAGACCAGAGGCAGTCCTAGCATGTCTCTATGAGAAGATCCTGGAGACTGTGAACACGGTTGGAAGTGGAATTCAGAAGCATCTGTTTGTACATGGAATATAGATTTATTAGAAGGATGGGGGTGGGGGAGATAGGGATCATGAGGGAGTTAGAGCCATGTGGCACTGCCACCATGGAACACTGTGTAAGGAAAACAATGGGAGGTAGAGGGAGGGGGTTTCTTCTCAAGACATTGTGTCTCCAAACATGCAGACATACACACACTCACAAACACGCAGCCACACATACACTCATACCCACACACCACTTATAGAACACATGCACACAAACATTCACAGAAACACATACACTTACAAACCCACAAACCCACACATACTTTCCCATAAACACACATACTCACAAACACTGGTAGGCACGCTGTCACACTCAGACAAATGTACACCCAAAGCCCAATCTCCCAGCCCCTCAGCAAATCTAGAGGGGAGCAAGGGAATCTGTGGTTTCCCTTAAGCTCATTCTCCAAAAGTGATACCTTTTCAACAATTTTTAGGTAAAAGGTGGCCATGGTGCTTATTGACTGTGATCCTGAGATAAAACAGTATAAAAAAAACGTGAAGAGAACATAGATGGGTCCTTCCTTGTGCTTGCTTCCACGCCACCAAATAGGGCGCTCCACCATGCCACCCAGACCCGCCTTCCTGATGTTAGAACCTGGATGTGCCTCTGCTCGAAGCTCCAATTGTCTTGGGGGGCTGGAGAGGCAGACCAGGGTTCTGGTGGCAGCTTTCCCCACAGAGACATTGATCAATGATTAGATCAAACCTGCACAGGCCCCAGGGGACTTAATTCCAAGGAAAAGACCATGTAGCAGAGGGTTTTCCATTGTGTGGCTGTCGCTTGTAGGCTTCAGAAAGCAGAAGCGAGCCAGTTCTGGAAGTGTTTGCAGAGGTCAGAGGGAGAGGAGGTCAAGGTTACACTAGGGCAGTGGAATGGAAAGTGATAGCTTTTCTAAAAATTCACCAGCCCCTACCATTTTTAATATTTCTTTAGTATTGTGAAAATAAAAGGGTCAGAGGGAGATAAAGGTGAGCTTTTATCCAACTGAGGATACATACTGTTTTTGTGCCTTTGCACATTCATTTCATTTTAGTGTCAAAGAGAAACCAGCATGTCAAAATCCCATGAACACAGTTCATTTGTTTTATTGGGAAGGTTGAAGCAAAATCATTTGAAAAGACCACTACTTTATATCATGATGCATACGTCAACCTTTCAACTTCAAACGTAGCCTCCAAAACATCAAAGTTGATTTTTTTTTCTTTTTTGGTTAAGTGTACAATGACAAATGTAGCAATTTTAGGCTCCAAAAGAAAAGCTCAACTTCAGACTGACTTCTCCCCCATTGAAGGCTGGCAAATCAGAGAGAAGAAAGACAAAGAAAGTGCACAGTCAAGTCAGGTCAGCTCAACAAATATTTACTGAGCATCTGCCATGCAACAGATACGATGCTGGATGCTGGAAATAAGAAGGTAAGTTGAAAACGTCCCTGCCCTTACATGGACCTTTATAGCCTAGAGAGGTTGGCAGAAGGATAAAAGATACTATTTTTTAATTTGTTGACACATACACAAGGTGCTATGGGACCCTGGAGGAGGTGGAGCTAGAACTGAAAACTGCAGAATAAATAGAAGATACCCAGGTTAAAAAAGCAGCTGACAAGAGGACAATCCAGCCTAAGAAGAAGCTGAGAGACTTGAAACAGCTAGGTGTGTGCAGAAAACAAACCTTAAGCTCTCCGAAGCCTCCAGGCGGTGGGTGGTCGGTGTTAGTCAAGGAGCAGCAGGAGATGTAGCTGGAGAGGTGGGAAGGGCAGGAAGGACCTTGTGAGTTCCTAAGGAGCTTACACATACCTGGAGGTGATGGGAGATAGGGGACTCACTGGCCAGATTTGCATTTTTAGTAGAGTCCCTCTGGCAGCAGGGAAGAGGATGAATGGGAAAAGGCTAAGATCTGAGGCAGGGGACCAGGTGGCAGGGGTGTGATCACATCAGCAAGAAATGACAAGGACCGAAGCCAGGGCCCCTGTGTTGGCCCTCGCGGTCCTTTCTGCCCCACTTCCGAAGGGCTGCAGCTATACCTTCATGACCATTGGTTTGTCAGCCTCTGCTTACGGGACCGAAGGGTAAGCAGAAGCTACCCAGGCAAAAAAAGCAGCTGACAATCCAGCCCAGAAACAGCAAGGTGTGTGCAGAGGACGAACACTAGGCCCTCCAAAGGCTCCTCCTGAAAGCAAACGGACTCACGGGCGTGACATGCAGCAAAAGGTGGCAGTACTGCATTATAAAAATTTTGCATTATAAAAATTGGGTTCAACTTACAAGCCATGTTGGTTTATATGCTGCAATCTATTCCAACTCTCCAGCCACTGAGGACGAGCAAGTGAAAGGAGTTTTTAGGGGTAAAATAGGCAGGGTTAGGACATTTTAGGAATTAAAAGGTCCATGGGAAAACCACAGGGCTGTAAAGCTGGTTGCTGTAGAAGGTATACATTCACAGAATAGGGGAGCTGCAGAAGGTACAGTTCCATAGAATAAGGGAGCTGGGAGCTGCAGAAGGTACATTTGCATAGAATAAGGGAGCTGAGAGCTGCAGAAGGTATGGTTCCATAGAATAAGGGAGCTGGGAGCTGCAGAAGGTACATTTCCATAGAATAAGGGAGCTGAGAGCTGCAGAAGGTACATTTCCATAGAATAAGGGAGCTGGGAGCTGCAGAAGGTACATTATCATAGAATAAGGGAGCTGAGAGTTGCAGAAGGTACATTTCCATAGAATAAGGGAGCTGGGAGCTGCAGAAGGTACATTTCCATAGAATAAGGGAGCTGAGAGCTGCACATTTACAGAATAAAGGCAAGAAAGCCCCTCATTCAGAGAGGGAAGAGAAAGGCCCAAAGAAATAGAAAAACAATAAGGGAGAAGAAGAGGGGGGCGTCACGTGAGTTTTGAGCTCTGAAGTTGCTACAGTAACCAATTAGAGGGGACATCAAGATACAAAGACCTGCAGCCTTTATAAACCATCGAAAAAAGGGACTTAGTGGGACTCTCTCCCCCTCCCCACGTGGGAGTCCGTGCTTGTTTCTCAATAAATTCCCATCTTTTACTATACCACCTTGTGTCTGTGGTTTCATTCTTCCACTCCACTGGACAAGTACCCAGGAATCATCCTGCCCAGAGGAACATCACGTGTTCCCGTTCAATTTTCATTTCACGTTTCACAAGGTTAAAGAACAAGCTCTGCCCAGAGGCGGGGCTACAGAGGAACAGGGTGAAGGGATCCAACCCCAGCAGCAACTACAGGAAGTGCATATAACAAAGGGGAGAGTTGGCGGGGATTAGATTGTTGATCGCACTTCTTCCCTCCCTGTAATAAAATTATACATTCGCACCATTGCCACCGGCTGAATCTATTTCCCTGTCTCTGGACTTTGGCTTTGACCATGTGACTTCCTCTGACTGATGGAATGTTGGTGGGTATGACTCTAGCAGAGTTTGACATGGACCTTGTACAGCTGCCAAGAACATGCTCTGACTAGCTGCTGCCCTGCCAACCTGGGCACTAGAGTGACACACATCATAGATGGAGCCAAACCTGCCCTGCAGCCTGAGCCAGACTCACCAGCCAAACCCCACATGACCCACAGACCCATGAGCAAGAAAAGTAGGCATTTGTTGGTTAAGCTGCTGAGCTTCGAGGTTGTTTTGAATGCAGTGTTGTTGTGGCACTTAGCCTAGTGATGCACACTGCAGAGACACTGTCACACCAAAGGGTTCCTGTGACTATCCAGGAATACAAGTCTGTGGCACACATCAGTGGCAAAGGCATCCACATTCTTGTTGGCTCAGTCGCCCCTCCCTGCTGAGAGGCCCACCCAAGACCTACCAGAGCCGAGGGTCCTCCAGCCCTCTTGCCCCAGTGCAGCCTTCATTCAGGATTAATGAACTGCTCTTCTATTTGTCTAATGTCACTATTTTCCCCAACTCGGCCGTACAGTACCTGGACTGTCTAGGAAAACCCATTACCTCTATTAGTCTGCCAATAGCAAATCAGTAGAATTGCTTGTTCCTTAATTGATAGAATACACTCCCCTCCTCCTGATAGATTACCCTGGTCTAACAGCTCCAAGACCGATTCCCCAGTGTCCGACTAGCATCCAATCCGGAGCAATCGGTTTATACTTTCAGTAATAAATCCTAAGCTATCAATATATAAGAGCTCTTCATAATCAACCTCCACAGATTCTGCCCGGGTTCAGAAGCAACCAGCAGCCATTTTTTTACCTGCCTATAATTAGCAGTGGCCAGGAGATGTTTGTGCATCTTCGCACAATACTCCTTCCCCGTCCAATAACGATGGCACATTTTGCATAAATTCAAGCTGATTTAATTCCCTTGCCGGGGTATGGAGATATAATATATTTATGCGTGGGCGATGCCCTGTAAATTAAAATAGCTCAGCTGACCTGAGCGCTGCGGTGAGACAGCCCAGTTCCACCTCTCCGAGAGGCTGACTGTGGGCTGGTGCGAAGGACTGTCTCACACAGACCAGCAAAGAGGGCCAGCTGGAAGCAGTGATGCACATCATTCATTTAAACGTCCGTTGATCTGTGTGTTTTACAAGCGTGTGAAGATCCCATACCCATCTAAGAGCAACCAGTTTGAGACCAAAATGCACGGTCCACTCACATTTAACACCAAAAGGGTAGCAACATGTAACATAACCTTTGGGGGAGGAAGAATACTTTATGCTAAGAGGGAGTGTGGGGGGAGGTGGGATGGGCCTAGCAGCTAAATGCAGATCCTGCCCATGCCTCCTGCAAGCAAGTTCACCCGCTGAGAGGACGAGAGGGTCCCCTTGCTTCTTATAAATTAAATGTCACAAAAAAAGAAAGCCGGTGAGAGGAAGGGAAGAAAAAGTGTCCTAAACAAGGTAATAAAACTATAAACTTAATGAGGGCCAGTTTACCGCTTTGCAGTCTCTCTACTTTATAACATGCCCTTATGAGCCAGCTTGTCAGGATAATGTAATTGAGAACTTGCTATAAAACATATGTTTAATGGAGCCAGGGGCCAAGGAAAACACTGTGTAATTGTAATAAGCAGTCTGGTAAGTAAAATGATATCTTTTAAAGGTTAAAATAGACTCGCTTTCAGAACTGGGCCAGTCTGCTTCTTCAAATATTGCTTCGCTAATGATTTCTTCACTTCACTTACAAAATACATCTCTGAGGAGATTTGTTACAAATATGATCCCTGCCTGGGAAGTAAACTGCTCACCATACAGAAGGTGCGGGCATTTATTCTTTAGTTTTATAGAACTTGGAGAATGGTGTTAAAATTGGCAAATGCATCTGAGGCACACCAGGCCACAGGATTTTTTTTTTTAATCCACTCATTGTCCAATGCAGTTCAACTTGAAAGAGATACAACAGAAAAAAGATTGATCCTTTGTGGCCCATTCTCTCTCCAGAAGGTAAAAGCAGTTCCCATCAACAGAGCCCAGTGCTCTGTGGGGTCATCTCCATTCTGCTCTGGGGAATTCGTTGCTCATCAGAGCATGAATATTTTTTAAAATAAGAAAGAAAAGGGGGGAAATGAAAACTGATTCTGAGAGCTAGAAGACCCCATCTGTTAAAGGGCCATCCCTGGTCTTAACCTAGTGTTTGCCAACCATGACCTCAAAGATATTCCTTTAGGGAACTGATAGAGGAGCTTCCTTAATAGTAACCTTTTAGATCAGTGCTTCCTAGGCTATTCAGGTTAGCATTTTAGAATATAACTCGAATCCACCCATTCTACCCAATTCTAGAGGCTGTTGTTGGTTGTGGGGGAGAACTGGGGTAGGGGGGACTTACCACTGGTTAGAACAGCCAGGCTCCTGCTGAGAAGACCTCGGGAGGCAGCACTCTCCCTCAGAGGAGTCAGTGACTCTCCAGGTGACTCTGGGAGCTTCACATCATCTCTCCGGAGCTCCGTTAAAGCACCTGTAAGAAATAAGACTTGTATAAATGGTAGCACAGGAGGGATTGATATAGCAGGCTCTAACTCACTTCCAGATTTAAGGAACTGTGATTGAGTTTAATTACAAAATTATATGCCAGAAAGATTGCTAAATGGGCCTCAATATCAGCCCTCCCTCTTCTCCTAATGCAGTAAGACTCAGCTTTAAAGTATACATATATTTTTTGCTTTCAGAGAGGAAAGGAGAGGGAGAGAGAGAGAGATAGAAACATCAATGATGAGAGTCATTGATCGGCTGCCTCCCTCATGCCCCCTACCAGGGACCTAGCCCCGCAACCCAGGCATGTGTCCTTGACTGGAATCGAACCCAGGACCCTTCAGTCTACAGGCCGGTGCTCTATCCACTGAACCAAACCTGCTAGGGCAAGACTCAGTTTTAGCTTACAAAGCTGACCAGAATAAAGACTACATTCTTTGCAGTTAAGTGTGGCCATGTGACTAAGTTCTGGCCAGTGAGATGTAAGCAGAGGTGTCATATGTCAGCTTTCAAGAATCTTTCTTGAAAGATAATTTAAGTTTGTTCTTTCCCACATCACCTATTATATGGCCTAAAAGTTTGATGCAGTGGCTGGAGCTCTTGCTGCTGTTTTGGACCATAAAGATAAAGGCTTAACCTAGGGATAGTGGATCAGAGAGCTGAAGGTGGACTGTGCTCTGAGTTTTTCATCTAGCTCTGGGTTGCCTACCTCTACATTCTTATGCATAAGAGAAATACAATATCTCATTGATTTGTTATTTGGGACTCTTGTTACTTGCAAATGATTTATGCATTGTACGCAACATGTAAATTATCCATTCCACAAATATTAACAACACATATGTATATTAGCCATTCAACAGAGTGATCCTTTGAAAACATAAAAACTTTATGTCATGCCCCGCCAGCATGGTGCAGTGGTTGAGCATCGCACTATGAACCAGGAGGTCACAGTTCAGTTCCCGATCAGGGGACATGCCCAGGTTGTGGGCTCAATCCCCACTGGGGTGGGGAGGCATGCAGAAGGCAATCGATCAATGATTCTCCCTCATCATTGATGTTTCTATCTCTCTCCCTCTCTCTTCTCTTAAATTAATAAAAATATATTTTTAAAAATAAAATAAAACCATTATATCATTTCCTTCCTTTTCTGATGTATCAGCTCCCATTACATATAGGATAAAATCCCAACTCCTTTGGTGCCCTGTGAAATTATGTCTGCCCATTTTTTGCACCTTTCTCTGAAATGGCCCAATGTTGCCTCAACCACTCATGTTTTCTTTCCACTTCTGGAACCTGTCAAGCTCATTCTGGCCTTAGGGATTTTGCAGTCACTATATGCTCCTCCTAAAACACTCTTTCCCAGCTCATTGCATGACTGATTTGCTCTAATTAATCAGGTTTCTGTCCAAATGTTACTCTTTAGAGAGGTCTTAACCAAACACACACACACACACACACACACACACACACACACACACACTCACACACTGACACCAAGCTGATTAACTGCCACACCATGATTGTATTTTATTTCCTCTAAAACATTGAGAGGCTCTTATTCCCTTATCAAGCATCTTCTCCAGATAGAGTCTAAAGTCCATGAAAACAAGGACCACTCTGTTCTTCACTGTATCTGAGAGCCTAGAACATGTCTGACACTTCGAAATCATTCAGTAAATATTGATTAAATGAATGGGTGATCCAGACAACTGCACTTGGGATAGATAAGGAATGGGTGGATCAAAAAGAAATAAGAGGTACAAGAAGATAGTGTTCCTCTGACCCAAACAAGAGTGAAGAGAGGGTTATATAAGCCCAGAAACCCTTGGACACAGATTGCTTTGGAATCCAGAATTTTTTAAATTTTAGAAAGATAATTTAGTGCATATATTATAAATCATGTAACACCCATAGTAGATTCGGGACATCACTCCATAATCAAACTTGTAATACTAGAGGCCCAGTGCATGAAAATTCGTGCACTGGGGGAGGGGGGGTCCCTCAGCCTGGCCTGTGCCCTCTCGCAGTCCAGGACCCCTCAGGGGATGTCCACCTGCCGGCTTAGGCCCACTCCCCTGGGGATAGGGCCTAAGCTGGCAGTCAGACATCCCTCTGGAAGCCCAGGAGCCATCAGGGGATGTCCACTTGCCAGCTTAGGCCCTCTCCCCAGGAGAGTGGGCCTAAGCCACAGTCGGACATCCTTAGCACTGCCAAGGAGGCAGGAGAAGCTCCCACTACTGCTGTGCTCACAGACGTCAGCCTGGCTTGTGGCTAAGCAGAGCTTCCCCTGTGGGAGCGCACTGACCACCAGCAGGCAGCAACTACATTGAGCATCTGCCCCCTGGTGATCAGTGTGCATCATAGCGACAGGTCATTGCCTGTCAGTCCACCCTAAGGGTCAATTTGCATATTACCCTTTTATTATAAAGGATTTTTGCAGAAAATACAGAATATTTATCCTAAGTGACATAAAGAATTAAAATAGCCCTTTGTTAGCTCAGGGAAGATTTAACCAACAAATACATGTCAGATTTTGTTGCCAAAGATTATGGAGAGAAATTTTTTTTATTTTCAGAGCTTTCTGGATTTCTAGATTGCAAATAAGGGACTCTGAACCTGTACTTAAACACCATAGAGGAGACTTCTAGAAGACTCAGCTACATCACCATTAATGCTTGAACAACCCTTTGAACATAAATATCATAGATACATAGTTATCTTTCATTCTTCTAATTCAATCTAGCTTAATTACTTTCTCTTCAAAAATATGTTTTATTATGCCCAAAGATAATAAAATAGGTAGTGGGGGAATTTGTGTAACTGGTGATGTTGTAGTAAAGGAATCACCCAAATAGCTTGGGAATGAGGGTAAACAAGTAACTAAGATAGTACTAGCTGAAATTTATTGAGCTTTTACTATATGCCATCACTGTTCTAAGCACTGTATATTGTATTTTCTCACTCAATCTTCCCAACAGCAGTATAAGTAGGTAATTTTATTATCTTCATTTTATAAATGAGGACTCTGAGGCCAGAGAGAATAAATAACTTATCCAAGGTCACA
This sequence comes from Eptesicus fuscus, assembly GCF_027574615.1. NCBI lineage: Eukaryota > Metazoa > Chordata > Mammalia > Chiroptera > Vespertilionidae > Eptesicus > Eptesicus fuscus. The sequence continues at coordinate 22,318,808 of NC_072475.1, forward strand.
GAGCCAATAAGAAGCGGGGTCGGAACACAAACCCAAGAAATCTGGCACCTGAGCCCCATACTCCTGATTTCCTCTGAAGCAGTTTTATTGCCAAGTGTTTTGCTCAGGAATTACGAATATAAGACTAAAGGAGAACATACAATTCCAGCTCCTTCTTCTCCTCCACGTCCCACCATAACTAACTCTTCTCCATCTTAAATCCTTGTCAAACATATGACAGAAAAGTCCAAAATTGGGCATCATCACTTTTGGAGATAGCTACCTGGGGAAATGAAGGGATGAGTAATCAGATCTGGGAAAGGGGCAAATAAAAGCTAAAAGTGAATCATAACTTAAAAGGAAAAGAGAAGAGTTCCAGAGGCGGGTCATGCATGGCCAAGAGAAATGAAACCACGGTCGGAGGGACCACCAAGGAGGACGAAGGGTAGGGCCAGAAGCCTTTCTCTGGCAGCCTGAGAGCTGGAGACAAACAGATGAGCACACCTGGAGGACCAGGCTCCACACTGGAAGGCCAGCAACCCTGGCCTGGGCTGCGATGCTCTTGCTGACTTACCACAGCCACCAGCTTAGCAGACCCAGGGGCTTCCATCTCCCAGTTACATGATTCTTTCCCTGTAGAAGGGGAGCGACTGCTCAGCCTCACAATATGTGTGCAACATTGAACCAATGTTTATTAAATATTTACTGTGCCTTGTCAGCACTGAAGGTACAAAGATTAATAAGACAATCCTTACCCTAAAACATCTCACAATCTCCCATGGAGAACAGACCTGTATGTACATGCTACGGCAAGGCTCTATTTTTCATTCATTCAACAAATATTTATTGATCATCTACTGTCTGCCAGGCTTCGGGCATATGGAGCAGAACAAAGAAATTAAAGTCACATGAGCACAGGAGCCAAGAAGGAGTGTGCTCACCTGCCAAAGGAACTAGGTATACTCATGTAAGGAGTTGGGCTCGGAGGGTGGGGAGGGGACTGTGGCACCTGGAGAGGCACAGTCTTGTGAAGGGGTCAGGTGCTACTTGGCTCCATCAGGGACTCGATGTTGTCAGATCTTCAGCTTCTGTGGAAGAATCCAAAACTCGGAACTTTTCTGTGAATCTTCTAATGTTTAAATGTTGTAGCTAATCCAAAATATTCTTAATAGTTTAACGTGGCAGGTCTGCAGGCTAGCATGCTGTAATCTTCATAACACAGCACCTTGTCAGGTATGGGTGGCCCTGTCACCCACTGCAACCTCCCTTCAGCCCGTAGGGAAGTGTACCCCTTCTGCCACTCTCCACGCCTGGGGCCCTTCACCGCCCCCGGCCCTCTCCAGTGGCTTTTCCCCAGTCCAGCAGTCTCCTCCCAACCACCTCCTTGCTCCACCTTCCCCACCCTCCTTGACTCCTCACCAACCTGACTCTACTAGTATTTCCTTCCAAAGAACATGGTCCAAAGGCCTTAACCATGGTCCCCTATAAAACCTTCCTGCATTCCATCCTCCCAGCCTTTTCTGTTACTGTATTCTCACTCAGATGAGGGAAGTAAAAATCTAATTTTTTACAACGCTACTCAGCTGGTTAGGGAAAAAAGAAACCATGTAATCCACAGATTAGTCCTTCATAAGATGGGGCTTATGGCTCTTTGTATGTGTTCATCTCTCCACCAGAAACTTTATTGCCCATGGAGCCAGAACTATTCTTCTCACAAAAATTTATGGATATTTGGAGTTTTTAACTGTCTTCTTCCATAGGTCTGGTCTCTTATGCCTTTGAAGTTAGGAGGCTCTGAACCTGGCTTCTTTCTAGGACTGGGATACATTACAAGCTAAAATGTCAATGATCATTGTAAGCAATAATAAAGTTTGTATTATAAATTATGCATATGCATGAGTGTGCATATGTGTGCGGGGTGGGGAGAGAGAAAATCTTAGAAGTGCTTACTTCTAAAAAAATAACTTCCCTAGGTTTGTTATCAAAATCTCAAAAGATGTTTTCATTTTTTAGAAAACCTTAAGCCTTTGTTGCAAAGATATGAAACATCATAAAAACGATTGCAGGTGACTAGCCAGTCTTTTGTTATATCTCTAAACATAAGACAAACAATAATATGAAGTTTTTTTTTCTTTCAAGAAAAAAAAAGGAACTCAATATTAGTCACAGTAAGCCCCAACATATGGGAATAGGTGCAGGGTGGGGAAAGGGGAGGGGAAGCCCACACTTCATAGTTTTTCAAACCTTTAAAACTGAAAAAATATGTATCCCTGCTTTCTGTATATGCACATAATGTAAAATTTCATCAACCACAATATTTTAAAAGACAGAAATCATGAGATATATCACATCTAAATGGAAATATCATCTAAGGAAGGCACCATTTATCAACATCACTTTGAAATGCAGTGGAGGATGTGATGGCATTATGTAGATCTCAAATATCTATGGGTGAATGAAATTGGGTAACCTTAGCAACCCCAGGTACATCCATGCAGCTATAAATCAAATGTCAGCACTCTGGGCTATGCACAAAATAAAGAAATAATTCTTTGAAATATTCATAACGCTATGCAGTGTATTATTTTGTAAGTCTGTCCCCATTATGCATTTTTGAATCTAACTAAAAAAAAAAAAAAAGACATAACATTTACATAACACACCGCCCCCGCCCACCCTCCCACCCACCCACCCATGTCCACAGGAACTTCTAGAAACAGACCCGCATTAGATACTAATGGCCACAGCAGAACTCTGGTTCTTATGTGTGAGAAGGAAAGGGAATTTTATACACAGGCAGCTAGTCTGACAGCAACCCAAACGGTTTCGGTTTCATATTGATTATTCCATTAAAAAAATAACAACTAAATAAGAGATGAGAATTTTGGTAAGAGTGTCATGATATAGGTACGTTTTTGTATGTGTGAAAGTAATGTATTCAGTGTTTCACCCTCTGAAACTGAGATTTGCTTTAAAAAATACATTCTTGCTGGCACAAAAATATACTAGTCTTCTAATCGGGGGGGAGCTTGTCAATGTGGAATTTTAACAGACAGCCCAAAATAAAGTCTTTTGTTTCATTTACAGTCCATATTTTTCTTTGATAATTTAGTTTGTTGGGTGGGTTGCGTTTTTTATATAAATACATTTGTTAGCCCCTCGCTTCTAAAACTCCGTCTCTCCCTGTTTCTTCAGTGTCTGAAGATCACAATACCTGTGATGGATTCTGAGGGTCGTCAAACAAGAATAGCTGTGACATGGGGCTCAGCACGATTCTAAATCACACGCATGTAAACGTGCTGATGCCACAGAACGAAGACTGAAGTGCTCAGGCTGACTAATTGTTTTACTGTAAAAGTTTCATACGCACATTCAGCTTAAAACATCCAACACAGCCAACCAAGTGAGTCATCTTGACATGTTTAACTGGCTGCTATCGAAAATAAGGCAGCTTTTCTTATACAATTAGTTGTGTCATTTTACAAATGAGTTATCTCCACGTTACTTGGGAAGTGGTACCAAATGGCCAAGGGGTTTGAACCAAGAATTTACCAAGCCATTCTAAGGGAAATCAGTTCGTTTACCCTCAATCTATTTTTCTTTCCCAGTTACTATTCTCCTCAAGCTGTATTAATTGTTCTGGACCTATAGCACATGCTTCAATGAAAATAAATTACTTTATTTCTATTACACCACTAATGGCTGTGTGACTTAATTTCATTAGCTCGAACCTGTTGAGAGTATTCAGATTTCCATAGCAGGACGCACTTAAAATGAAAAGATTCTTTCGATTCTCAATTAACAGAATCGTTCTCTTTCAACTGAAATGAATGTTATTGAAACCAATTAGCATAGACTGGAAAATCTCTCACTAATGAGGGGAGTGTGGGTGAGTAAACAGCAATGAAAAGATGAAATTAGAGGAGAGCCTCTTCTCGTTGGCCTGAATAATTACATGCTTAGTTGCCTAATTGTCTGGTGAAAAGCGCCGCGGTGATAGTAACAGATTGCCATGTTCATTAGGCAGCAAAAGGCCACCTGCTGCTAAGCTTCATTTTCCTGCAGTCGATATACACGTGTTTATCCCTGGGGATTGATATTTGGACACAACACTAGCTGGGAAAAGCAAATGAGCTTGCCAATATGCTGCAATATTGTGTCCTTTATGCCAAGATACAGAAGCTTAATATGTCAAATAGAATGAATGAAACCAGCAGCGATAACAAAGTTTATGAGGAAACTGACCTTAGAGCGGGCCCAGTGTAGGACTCTCAACTGTGTCGAGTTCAACCTTTCAATACAGATGTTCCCTTCTGGCCTGAACGGCTCCAAATTATATAGTACAAAAGAGAAATTATAACGGTTAGGGCCTCGGCAATATTTTCGACAATGGTGTAATGAAAGCGTGCGATGTAACTGTGAAAATTGAAAACAAATGTTCAGTCCTGAAGGCAAAAGAAGTGTATGAGAGACACAGCACTGTTCCTATTGCTGCTCTGTAAACAGAAGATCAAAGAGAGGCCCCTTTGTTCGCCATCTACCGTCCTTCCAATCCCCTTCATTTCTTCAGATTGGCCACCTCCAGGTGTTTTCCTGTGCCCTCTAGCCAGCCAATATCTTACGTCACACACTGTCGGCTTGCCCTCCACTGTCACACCACCTCTGATTATCTACAATTCTGAAAATCAATGAAAGCACTTTTTTTTAAAATGGCAAGCTTCTTTTGTAGGCATTATAATTTTCATCCTTGGTAATGCTGGAAGGCGTTTCAATATCTTAAATCACACTCTTGAGAAAATGGGTATTTTCTTAAAAATGAGTTCAGGGAAATCAGTAAGGAACCTCTCCATGCTCACATAGCAGTACTCTCTGTCAGAGGGAGCAGAATCATTGAGCAATGAGGCACTATGATAGCTGGGAACCGAGAAATGAAAACTTTCAGCCCTCGAGCGGGATGGGGCCTTTAGATGTGCTTACATTCCACTGTTTTTAGTCTGTTTACGTTACTTGCCAACACTAAAAAAAAATCAGATTTAACATAAACACAACATATCTGACTCCTCTTAAAAACTTGAAGACCTGCAAACCTGGCTCCCATTCCAACTTGGCAACAATCAACAGGGCAACACCGCTCATGAGCTTTCCGTTTGCCACCGTCCCCACCACTCCCTGTGTGTCCTCAATACTGAGGCAGAGCACCAGTTGCCATTTATTATTGTTCCTGCACTGTTGTTACTCGTATAAAAACATAATAGTTCCTAGGACCCATACCTTTCTCAAATGTGGGAAAAATAGGCCAAGAGGGCCATATATCGTCTGAGAAATATTCTTACAGCTGGTCTGCTTCCCTCATTGCTTTACTAGTGCTTTAGAATTCAGTTTGTGGTTCTAAATGCACTATCTCTCATTTTAAGAAAGAAAGAAAGAAAGAAAGAAAGAAAGAAAGAAAGAAAGAAAGAAAGAAAGAAAGAAAGAAAGAAAGAAGAGAGAGAGAGAGAGAGAGAGAGAGGCTGGCTCTGAAGGGGAAGCTGAGTTTTCAATGTTCACTTGGTAATAGGACCTCAAACAATGATTTTCACCATATACAGAGCTACTACCTCTGTCACATGAGACTACAGAAGCCTGAGAATTAAAAGGCATGAATCTCCCAAGGAACATGGCAAAATGGACATATTGAAAAATAACAAGAAACAAGACAACCAACCCCATCGGTGGATAGGTGGCTGTAATGATATACACAATAGAGGCATCACAAGAGGTGTGAACGCTGGCAAGGGGAGAGGAGAGAGGCAAGGAGCTCAGTGTGAAGCGGGGGCTCCTTTTGATTTGCGAGCAGAAAGAAAAATTGAAACATTGGTGTTGGTTAAAATGCCAGTCATCTCAATAGAAGCAAGAGCCTTGCAGTGGTCCCTTGCAGGGAACAACCACATTTTCCAACTCAAGAAAAGATGACATCGGAGAGCCAGGCCTAAGGAAACATTCTTGTGGTAAAACCCCATGCCCAGGGCCTGGATGAAGCCCAGCTCCTGCACAGAAGGACACAGAAACCCGAGCAGAGACAAAAGCCTATGCTCTGTATTCCCCAGGATCCCAAATTTAAAAATCCCTTTGGACCCATCAATCAAGACTCGCTTTGCATTCCTAATGTTGATGCATGTGAGCCTGGGTTGGTGAAAGCACACCAAGGTCATGGGCTAGAAACAAAAGCCGCGTTTGGTCGGCGAGCGGGATGCCCAGCCTTGGTGTTGCATCACTCTATCTTGTCCCAAATTATGTCAGGTATTGAAAATCTTCACAATAACTTGTCCCTTTCAAAAACTATTTGAACACACATTATTTTCTATTTTGGTTCCAGATTTCTTATTTATACTTAGGGTTTGGGGAGATGGTGAATTTAACAAAGGTAAATCACACTATATAAGATTTTAAAGGAGATTTACTTTATAATTTTGTTATTTATACCACACATAATACATGTATGTTTTTGAGAATTAATAAAGGCAGATAATAAAAGAAAACTGTTTTAAATAATTTATCCTCACTATCCAGAAATAAACACTATTAAGATTTTGATGTATAATGTTTCAGATTGTGTGGGTGTGTATATATTCATATAGAGATTTTATTTGTTTCCCTTCTGATTTTTTTTATGTTCTGAGTATAAGACTAATACAATTATTTTTGAGTATAGAAATTTTGGGAATTAGAGAAAGAATTTTTAATGTACCTATAATCCTACTACCTTACTATAAATACTTTTGGTATCTGTTTTTTTAATTTAGAGTGTTACTTCTGACTTATTTACAATTATAATTTTATTTTTTTAATATCTGAAAATACAAAAAAGTAAAAAATTATTTCTAATTTAATCCTCTCTCAGCACCCAGGAGTAACTCCTGTTAATAATTACTTTCCCAATATATCCCTGAGTTTATAAAAAAAATTGAATGGGATCATACTTTATATACTGCTGTCATTTGCTTTGGGCAGGGGGAGCTCAATAATAGAGAGTGACTCTCTATTCAATAAATATATAGCCACATTAGCATCCTTAAATGCCTACAGAACATTCCATTGTAGAACTGTACCAACCCCTATTGCCAAGCATTTAAGCTGTTTCCAATTTTCCACTATCATTTTTTAAATCCAATATAGACATCTTCGTACACATATTGCACACATAGCCAATCATTTTCTTTTGGGTACATTTCTAAAATTAGATTTTCCAAGTCAAAAGATATGTCCTGCAATAATCTGGGTCTGACAGTGCCTTTTCCCCACACCCTGGCTATACTGGATGTTGTCAGTCCTTCCATTGAATATGGTCTGTTTAGCCAGTGCTTTGCTTTTCTTTGCTTACAAGTAACACTGAACCTTTTTAAGCTGTTTATTGGCCATCTGTATTGTTTTATTGAGTCGCTTTCTTAAGTCCCTAGTGCACTTTTCTATTGGAGAAATAATCATTCTGTTGTTTCTAGAAAGCACTCCTTGTCTTTACCTTTTGTCATATGTAGCAACACTTTTCCCAGTTTATTGTTTGTATTTTGTCTTTTGCAGTTTTAAAACAGATATCCGCCTTTCCCTTGGTCATGTTTTGAAAGCCCTTTTATACCCTGCGATTTCATTGTTTCTATCCACAATTTCTTCTAAATGTTTTCATCATTTTACCTTTTATTGCTAAATCTTTAACCCACACGGAATCTATTTTTTGTATGTAGTACAAGGTAGAAATATAACTTTATTTCTTCTAAATAGATTTTTCAACATCGTTTATTTAATAATACCGTATACCCTTCTGTTTTCATTATGCCCACACCATCCTATTTTAATTTCTTGAGCCATTATAATTCATAGTGATTCCTGTTTAGGCACCCTGCTCCCAATCTTAACAATTCTTTTCCAAAAATTTTCTTGGTTATTTTGGGTTGCTCACTTTTCCAGATGAACTTTAAAACAAGTTTTTCAATATTCTGCTTTTAAAAAAAGAAAAGGCCCATTTTGGTTTTGACATAAATTGCATTAAGTATATAGATTACTTTGGGAATAAAAACTCATTTTCAAAATAAAAATATATCACAGCAAAACGTTTAGGAGAAATTGAGATGTTAAAGGGGAAAAACACACACAAAAGAACCATACATTGCTTTCAATAGTTGGAAGGAATTTTCTAATAAGTTTAGTCAAGTATCTGCGTTTTGTACCTGAGAACACTTAAGACACAGAGGTATTGCTACGATCCTATTACAGGTGAGGAAACTGACTCACAGAAAGGCTTCCCCACCACCACCAGAGTAGCTAACAATGATAAACACCATATGGCAGGCACTATGTGTTTTACAAACATTATCTCATTTTTCTTTTTATTTGAATAAATGAAGATTTGATTCTCTTTACCTTCAAAAATTGCTGGAAGCAATTTATGGAACAGCAGCTAGGTACCCACTTTACTGGAGGATCTTGCCAGAAACAATTAGCAGTTTAAGCCCACTCAGAATTTAAAAAAACAAACTTTTTTTTTTTAGAGGAGATGCATTCTCTACCTCTGCTGGCTTAAAATTATGTAAACAGAATTTATGTGCTCAGTGACCCCACTTCATTGATTTGACAGGGGTAATTCCTGGGTAAGAATGAACTATTCCTCTAACATATTGAGTATATGCTTCCATAACAGCATATTTTCCCCATTCCTTTAATTAAATGGGCAATGGATTGAAATGCAAAGTAATGATCTGCGATAGATGATCCATCCTTAACTCTTTTATGTATCCTTCGTTGTTGTTGTTTTAATTAACAACAGTGAAAGAACAGGCTAATAGCATCCAAAGTTCCCCTCAAAATGTGCCCCAGTGAGGTTGGAGGAGGGGAAGGTGACCTGCAGAAAGAACCCAGCCAACCCCTTCCTCCAGCATTCATCTCAATGATTTCAGAGGTATTTCGGGGTGACATCTTGAGGACTCACTCAGTAGAGCTTGCACCTCGTGGGCCTACTGCAGAGGGATCCTTCTTTACCAGCCAAGGTCATTCCTGTTGTCTGAGCCAGCAACTTAAAGCCTGATGCACACAGCGGTGATTGAGAAAGAAGACACCAGGCCACCCGACCAGTCTAATGCGTCCTGGCAATCAATGGTGTGTCAGGGTCACAGCCAGGTCACCCTCACATTCAACTCCCTGGGTAAGTCCCTCCTGGACTGAGGACTTAGCCCTGTGGATGTGTAATTGATGGGAGGCCATGGAGGGCAGAGGTGTGCATGGGGGCTTGGGAGTCAGCCAGGCTGGTTTGAGTCCTGGCAGCCCTGACTTAAGTTCTTCAAGTTTCCAATTACTCATCAGTGCAATGAAGATAATAACCTACCTCATAAGGCTACTGTAAGACTCAGTGAAAAGCATGCCTTGTAGATAGTAAGTCCTCAATTAATGGCAGCTGTTATTGTGCTTCTCTGTAGGAAGTTAAGGCTTGTTTTTAATAATTTTCATGTAAAAAGTAAATCTCTATTGCTTTTAAGTCTATTTCTCAAGGAATTATAGAATCTCAGAATTTTAAAAGTACTTTTACTTAGTCTTTCTTTTATACTATGCCCTCAGAACTTTAAGGTAGAGATATACTTTTCATGGATAACAGGCAAGCAGCCGAGATGCAGGGAGCCCAATAGAACCCTCACTTTGTGCAAAAATCAGTCCCAGCCACTTGGTGCAAAAACTCTATATCAACGCTGACATTTTTAACAAACTTGTCAGGCTCAATGCTACTTAACTTTTTGTGAATTTCTTTATCTTCATATTATTGCCTTCAGCATATAAACACTGCCATGTATAATGCTGTAAAGAAGGAAGCCTGCTTTCAGAAGATACATCCACATGTGCCAAAGTGGCTTCAGGAAACAAAAAGAGAGGAGAGCCCATACCATGCCCATGCAGTGTCTTAATCAGGTATGTAAATGTACATGTGAATGGAGGCACCCAGGATAGCCTCTAGACTATATAATTTGCAGAAACTGTGCACAATGAAAATGCAGAGCCCTTGTTCAAAGGTTATTAAGAATTTCAGGATGACAACAGGAGCATTACATCAAGAGTTGAGCCCTTGAAACCAGTCCTGGATACACCCCCTCTTGTCTGCACACCCACACAGCCCTGGGGGTCACAGTGGGCCTGCTGTGTCAAAGAGCTTCCCAGACCAGTAGGAAGATGATTGCAACTGGAACACACCTTCCTATTTGTCAACTGCTACAGCACTAATAATAAACTAGAAGCATTGGCTTTGGCCAAATTGAAACTGGCTTTAGTTCAGAATTGAATCAAGCTAAGATTAACTCTAATTGATTAAGTCTCATCCTAATTTCTACCTAGAAGCTAAGTGATGTTTCCAGCTTCAGAATAAAATGATGTACAGGTAAAGCAAATGCCATCTGGGGCAACACTGTAATACTGACATACACGAAAATGTCATTAACCTCTGAAGGAATTTTATGGCTTTAGCCAAATTGAATATCCAAAGTACCTAATAAGTCTTAAACCAAGGCCCAAGTGGTTTAAGGCCCAATTAGTAAATTGACTACATTAATTACCAAGTTCAGTTTTATTACGATTGGTGAGTAGGTGATTAGGTAGTTTACTACTTTCCTAATAGTCCATCTGATTTATGGGAGATGTGACTATTAGTGTTTGCTTTGGGGAGACAGATGCTAAATATAGTTCAGTGAAATTCTCCAGTCCACATTCAGAAAAATGTTGAAAAATTCAATACAAGTGAGCTGAATTTAAAACGTAATTATAGATATTCCGAGTAATGAAAACAAGTGATATATACAAATGAAAAAGATATGCATTATATCAAGTCTAAATATATTTGAGGGCAGATATGTTTACTTGATTTTGTTTGGAAAACTTCAATTTTAGATATGACTATTCTAAAAATGGAGTTCTAATTTAGGGAGAAGTAAATTACATGAACTAGTCTAAGAATAATGAAAGTAAAGAAATAAAAAATAGCACTGTCAACAAAAGTCCAATATCGGGTTCTATACTATGAATAATAATTTATCATGTGCTTAACTCCTAAGACCTTCACACTAGGAAATGCTGATATTCTTTGCCAAGGCTCCCCCATGCAGTCTTTGTATCTGATGAGCATTTAATACCAACCTCAAAGAATGTTCTCTCTCCCTGGCTACAATTCTACCACATGAAGTCCAAATCTAAAGATGCCCCCAAATGAACAGATACTACAGGTTCCAAATAAGCTCCCGTCTATCACAGACTAATGCCCCATCTAGAACAAACTCGACTTAACTGTTTAACCACTCTGTGCTTCATAGAACCATGAGGCTTGGGCCTTTGTCTGACTTCTTCACCTGTGAGAGAATTATTGAGTGAGAAAATTAACAAGACAAACCATTTGTTGAGTCTCTACTCTAGGTCTGATCTAGGCAATGCATTTTTTCAGATACTTTCTCACATTTAATGCTTGTTACCTTCTTATGAGTTAGAGATATTTCAGACAACTAAGTGTCAGCAGAGCTAAGCTTGTCCAAGAACACAATGATCAACCTGAAACTGAAGCCAAAGTCTGCTATCCCCAGACCATGCTCACCTGATGATGCCACAGAAGAACTTTCTGAAATGGTTTGACTTTAGATGCATCAGCACATCTCAAAGCAGCATCTCCTAGTGTATGCGTTTAATACTGGTGATATTTTTAAAAAATTCAGGTTCAATTATGAAATCTGTTTGGGCAGGAAAGATTTTAGCCCAATATTTTCCTACCACATTGAGCAAATAATAGTCAAAGATCAAGGAGAAAAAAAAATAGATTGAGGTTTATTGACAGGTCCTACTTGGGAGTTATCCATTAAAGGACCAACAGGAATTATAGGAATTACTATAAAGCAAACATAATCAAGTAGAGGCCCGGTGCATGAAATTCATGCACAGCTGTTGGGGGGGAGGGGTGTCCCTCAGCCCGGCCTGCACCCTCTCATAATTCAGGATCCCTTAGGGGATGTCCGACTGCCAGTTTAGGCCCGATGCAGGATCGGGCCTAAACCAGCAGTCGGACATCCCTCTAGTGATTTGGGACTGCTGGCACCTAACTGCTCATCTGTCTGCCTTCCTGATAGCCCCTAACCACTCGCCTGCCTGCCTGATCACACCTAACCACTCACCTGCCTGCCTGATCCCCCCTAACCACCTCTGCCTCAGCCCCAACTGCCACAGCTTGGTCTGGAAGGACATCCAGAATGACGTCCAGAAGGTCATTTGGCTGTCTGGTCTAATTAGCATATTGCGCTTTTATTATTATAGATTATTTTCTAACCACCACCCCCCCCCAAAAAAAAGAAAAGAAAAAAATTAAAGGCTTCAAAATTAAAGTCCAATGTTTATAGTCTCAACAACAAACTACAAAAGCACACATGTAATACCTGTCAAAAGCCAAGTGTTTCAGACCACCATGTGAAAAGAAGTTACATTCTGGTTTTTCAGAAAATATTGCTGTTTCTTTAAAAAGGTATCCAATCATTTAGCCAAAAGTCCAAAATCAATGTCAAGGCAACTGCCCACCTATGCCTGCATTCTCACACAAGTACATTCTCACCACAGTCCCAAAATCAATGTCAAGGCAACTGCCCACCTATGCCTGCATTCTCACACAAGTACACTTAGCCAATGAGAGTGGGAGAGAAAATAATTGCTATGTAACAAATTACAACCTATTCTCACATTCTTCTTGTAGCTTAAACCACATTTTCCTAGAAGAACTCTATCTCTGAGAAAAAGGCTATTTATTTGAGCAGGCTGCCCCACTGTGTGTGTGTGTGTGCATGTGTGTGTATACACATGTACATAGATATGCATATATACACATATGTATATATGTGCTTGTGTACATATATATATACACATATTATTCTAATCAATTTCAGAATAAGTTGTACATATGATTTCCCTTTACTTGTTAAAACTTCACTGTGTGTCTCCCATGAACAAAAATTTTATCATAAATAACCACAAAATCAGGAAATTGAGCTTTAATACAATACTATTATCTTCATACCATATTCCAGTTTTACCAACTGTCCCAATTATGTTTCTTACTAACAATTATCCTGTTTGGTTCAGGATCCAATCTAGAATCACATTTTGCATTTAACTCTCATATCTCCTTAGTCTCATTAATCCAAATTAGTTACTCGGTCTTTCATGGTCTTTCACGGTTTTTCCTGGCCTTGGCTTTTTTTTTTTTTTAAGAGAACAGGCCAACTGTTTTGTGGCATGTGCCCTGCATAGTTGTCTGGTGTTTCTTCATGATTACATTAGATTCGGGTTATGCATTTTTGGCAGGAGTAACGCAAAAGTGATTCTGTGTCCTTCTCAGGGGACTATATCAGGAGGCTCATAATGTTGGTTTGTCCCATTAATGGTGATGCTTACTTTGGTAATTTGGTAAAGGTGGTATATGCCTGTCTCTCCACTGTAATATTACCATTTTCTTTATCAAATTAATGAATTATATAGGGAGATGCTTTGAAACTTTGAAACCTGTTCCTCATCAAAGTTGTAGCCACTACCTTTAGCATCTGTTAATGAGTCTTTTCTTGTTTACAAAATGGTGATTTTTTTTTTTTTTTACTTCATCGGTTCTCATTCCAGCTGCATTCATCAGTTTGATTTCTACTGTAAGGAAGAGCTTTCTCTTCTCTCCCATTTGTTTGTTTGCTTATTATCAGTATGCACTGACAAATTCTTGTTTTATTCATGTATTATAATCCATTAATATCTTATTTTGATGCTGAAATCCGCAAATTCTTTCAATATGGTGGTTAAAAACAAGGACCATTTTTCAAATGTCAAGAAACTTAGACAGCTTTGAAAGCAAAAGAAATTGCCAAGAAAGCAAACAAATTTGTTTTTGATTTCCTGTCTTCCAAAAGGAGCCAGATGTCAAGAGAGAAAACTTAGTAGAAATGTTAAGAATAAGAAAATAAAAACTCTTCATACCATTGGATTTTGATGAGAAACGGACAAGCCTTGAAATCATATTCAAATGCCCATTATTGCTTGTGCCTCCAGAAAAACTCCCACCTCTTTATTTCTGAACTGTTTCAAGGAGGCATAAGGCACACACACCCTTAATGAGCCCAATCACTGTCCCACAGACCAGTTGCCATGTACATATTGAGTTTTGCCAGAGATCACACAGTTACAATCACTGCTGTTTCCTTTAATTTAATTTGATTTTGAAAGACATTTTGCTCAAGGTCATCAGTCTGAGAAAACATGTAAGACACTGTGATCATGCAGCTTCCTTCTCATATGAGTAAGAGAGAATGTCTCACCTGGACCAGTGCTTCAGGCCTGTATAGAGAAATGCCACATTCACAGAGCCTGCTGCATATCTGCTTAGAGTTGCACAATATCTCACTGGCACACAAATACGATTTATCTAAATTATTCCTTTAATCCTGAGAAATATGAATATGGAAGAGTAAATAATATGCATTAAATACAGTGCCTAGGTCTATACAATGCATCGAGTCACATTAAACTCTGAAGTAAGCAGAAGGGGGTAGAACGTAAGAGGGGAAGACTTATGTTGCCATCTCAGGCAAGACAACTAAGTGTAATAGTTCATTTATTCAAATTATTTTTCTTTTTATTAACACAGAATAAGCTTAGGGGTTTTTAATTCCTAAGTCAGATCTCTTAATTTTATAGATGTTCAGCCCTGTGATTTTACTTCCATGTTATTGTATATTGAGTCCTTGAACTTAACAGGGGGGGTATTACTATTCTTAACTCTTAAAAGTAGCACCAAAATGTCCACCACTAAAATAACTAGCATTTATTGAGCACTTACTATTTGGGAGACACTCTGTTAATTAAGCATTTGCAGTTACTATTTACACGATTCCTAAAACCATGCACTGAAATGAATTTACGTGAGGACGTTGAAGCTGTGAGGGGTTGAGGAACCGGCCATGTCCCACAGCTTAGTGTACATCTTGGGCAGGTAACAGTGATTGAAGCTTCTGCCATCTGTCTCCAGAACCTTGACCAATGTGCTCCATCCCCTGGTGAGAAGTGCAGAAGAAGACTCTTCCCCTCTCATCTAAACCAGAACCTTTGATTCCAGCTCATTGTATGATGTAATTCAGGTATCCTTCTGAGCCATCCTAAAGAAAACTCACTCCCAGGGATGGGAATATAATCAAGACAGCTTGAACTGCTCAGGCTCCAAGCTTCAGGTTTACCAGGGATTCATCTTTCTTCCTCTTCACCATATCCAATTAGCCACCAAATCCTACCAATTCGGCCTCCAAACTGTCCCTTGGTTACATTGTCTCCTTTCCACTGACATTTCTCTAGTTGCAACACTCACTAGTCACACCTCCCATCTGGGTTCCCCACCTGCACTGTCCTCCTCCCAGTCATTCTTCATACCAGCAACAAGGAGATTGTCTCATTCAGCTCTGACCCTGGCACTCACCTGCTCAGGAACTCTCAAAGGCTCCCCTTTGCTTACAACATAAAACCTTGGCTTAACAGCATGACATTCAGAGATGGCTATCACTTGGTCCTCACTTGCCTCTCCAGTTGACAAATCCCCATAGCAGGCTCTCCACCCTCACTCCATACACATTGATACATTTGCAGTCTTCTAAGCTGTCCCTCCACATTCCTGCTCCCTACTTTTATTCAAGCTGTCCCTCTCCCTGGAACACCTTTCTTCTTCCTCTTCTCCCTCTTCTCTACTCCACAGCCCTCACCACTGTCATTAGTCCCAACTTCTCCTTGTCAAATATCTACCTGTTTAGAGAAGGTCGGGCCTGGCTTGAAGGGGTTGAGTCAGGCTATAATTTATCATAGAAGAGATATTTTTCAAAACTCACTGTCCACATAGGGACTCTTGTAGTCAGATTTAACCTCTCCTTCCTACATAAGGCTGTTTCATTTTGTTTAGGATTCTGTTACTGTACCTATCAAATCCTGCCTTGCTTTAAGGTTAACTGTGCATAGCTCCATCTCTTCTACAGACTGCAAATGTTTGAAAAGTGAAAGTCATCTTAAATATCTTTGTTTTCTCACAGGCTTTTGTTGAATTGAGTTTTTAGATATTGGTGATGAAATCTGTGGTTATAAGAAGACAATTATTTTTTATTTCCAAAAATTATGAAATATATCTCAAAGACATATTTGCTTTATATATACACAAACGTAAGTATTTATATTTATAAATATGTATTGTTTTATACATATATATGTGTGTTAGTAGATAGTTAATAAATATCTACTGATTAAATATATTGACTATAAACAGATATTAATTATAAATTTTTATAAACCACATTTCATCACCTGAGATTTAGAATCCACTATCTTTATCTACTGAGATATTTACAGAACCTACATAATTCTCTTCAGTTATAAGATGCATAGATAGATTAAAAATATGAAACAGAGTCAATATCTTTTATATAAAGAACTCTTACAAATCAATAAAGTGCTAACCACACAAAAGAATAGCCAAAGAACACTAAGAGACATTTATCAGAAGAATAAATATAAATAGATAATAAACATATTAAAAATTTTCAGTTATTAGCAATCACAAATTGAAAATTAAAACAATGATATACCATTTTTAACCTATCAACTTGGCAAAATTTGTCTAAGGGATACCCAATCTCATTGTTGGTAGTCTTATAAACTGTTGTAAACTCTCTGGAAAGTATTTTGGTGATCTATCAAGATGTATAAAAAGTTCTTGCTCTTTGATCCAATAACCCCACTCCTGGGTGTCTACCATAAGGAAATAGTCAAAAATATAAATAAAGATTTATGTTCAAGAATTCTCACCAAGGAGTTATTCATAACAATAAAAATGGAAAAAAATAAATTATTAAATATTATGAAAATAAATTATGTAACATTTATACAGTGGAATAATTTTGCTCATTAAAAGTAACATTTTCAAAGGCTATTTTTAAATGTGGGAAATGATTAAAGGTAATAAAACTATACATTATTATCTTATTTTTGTAAAAATTATCTGGTAGGATTACAGGTGATTTTTTTTTTCATTGTGCACATCTAATTTTCCAAGTTTTTACATTGACAAAATAGTTTTCATTCTTTAAAACCCAAAATGAAAATTAAAAAATGATATCTAATTGTCATATTCCCCGTAGGAACTGAGACTCAAAGACCAAACAAGTCCGTTTTTTATTTCCTCAGAGAGTGAAAATGACTGGCTTCAAGAAACCGCCAGAATGCTGCTGTAAGCTCCCATTTCAAAGAAATGGTGTGGTGTTTGTAATGGATAAATTTGAAGAGACAGCCAGTATTATTCTCATCTGTGATATATCATTTCTGCCTCTGATATGATCTTTTAAAAAAAAAGTCCACTTTCATTTCTTTTTATTTTAACTCCCTACAACTGTATGGACACACTTGGCAATAAAAACAGCCCCAAAACTATGTGTCTTATTATTTCACAGTGATTAGCCATAAATAATAGTCTGATACTTCTGAGATTATAAATTATTCATATAAAAGTAATGCCAAATTATTAAAAGCCATTGGGTGAATCTGTGATCTTGTTTGACAGCCACTGATTTGAATGACAGCCTGAGAGAGTGTAGCCAAAGCCTATATGGACTAGTCCAAGACCAGCTCTGTCCTCTCATCCACCAAGTTGCCTTAACTTGAAACTAGATGAATCACATCTCTGAAAAGAAAATAGTCTTTTCCATTCTAGAGCTTGTTTGGGGTGCTTTGTATACCTTGTAAAGTAGAAATACTCTTAGTTCTTAATAACTAACAAAGCTTTTTCACATTTATTAAACAATTGCTATTTTTCTAGAATTACTGAGATACCTGGATTTTCTTTGCAACATAGACTAGCTTCTGGACTAATTACAAGAATAAAGAACATTTGTTTACAATGTAGATCATATTCATTTGTCCCACTTTTTGTAGTGAATAACATTTTATTAAATGGTACAAATATCAGAGAAAAACAAAAACAAATAAAACTTGACTATTGTTAGATCATTTTCATTTAGCATCAGTCAACATAGTTCTGAGTCTGTAGGCACATCCTCATCCTCTTATAACCATTGCCTTCCCTTCAGAAAGCTACAGCTTTGCTCAGCGTGTAGCAAAAGATGCTAATTTGATCACACTGATTCCTTTTAATACAAAGAGTGAATTGTTTTTAGACTACTGGTGATTAATGTGGGTATTGATTAGCTGATCAATAAGGCCACAGTGTCTAATTATTGATAATCCCTCTCCAGATGAAAGATCGAGTGTAAGGAGTCCTAGTTACAGAGTTCAAAATATAAAGTGATTCAATGTGATGCCTGGTAATTGAAAGTCAAACTAATCCCATAAATTAAATCACAACAATCCATAACATTTACCTGATAAATCCTTTGGAAGCTGTATTTAACTTTCACTATTCTTGACTTTCCTCCCCTTACAAAGCCCTCTGAAAAGCACACAACTTGTTGAGAAAGGTAAAAATCATTCTAAAATTATTTATCTTTAGGAAGTAAGGGATCCAATGGGTGCACCATTGACAGTTACATATCTAAAATTATGGCTTCATCTCTGTATCATATCATAGCATGAAGGATTAGGAAAACATAACCACAAATGCTCAAGAGAATGAAGACTATCCCTGCTACTTAGGCTCACAGACTTAGTAGGAAATTCAGAGACCATGTAATTACCTTGTCATTCTGCTAAAGACAGTTTAAGGGACCTGATGTTTGTTACACAGCCAGAGGGCAGGACAGGATTGAGGATCCAGGTTTGTTACAAATTCTGCCCTTTCCTAGGGTGCAAAGGGTAGCATTAGTTTGTATCAGGGGCAAAATAGTCAACAGCAACAGCAATAAAGATAGTCAAATAGTCAACAGCAATAAAGATAAAGCTTTTCTTTATATTCTGATACAGGTCTTAGCTTGCTCCGGAGCCTGTGCATTTCCACTGGTGATGTGGGGCCAAGGTGGGGAGAACTTGCTAATAAAAGATAACTAAGTCTCTTCCCATTTGGGCTTACTTCAGTCTCCTTTGGGTAGGTGCTTGATTTTGAAATTTTCCTCCTCTTTCCTTGCTCCTCCTCAAGTGGTATCTGGGTCTATGAGGGGATTCTGTAGCCCCAGAGGAGTAGGGGAGGGGAACCTCAGATCTTGGTGGGGTTTTGTCCACTGGAATTCACTGAAATCTGCTGGAGATGGCTGCTCTGACTCCTAGAAGGAGTTCTGCACTAGTCACTATCAATATATAGTTGATTCTGCCTAGAATTCTCTCTCTCTCTCCCTCTCTCTCTCTCTCTCTCTCTCTCTCTCTCTCTCTCTCTCTCTCTCTCTCTCTCTCTCTCTCTCTCTGTCATATTTTTAACTTCACACATTTGATCCATGCAAAATAATCTACATAAGAGATAGGTAAGTTAGAGAGCATTATAATGAACACTCATGAATCCACCAACCAACTTAAAAAATGAAAAATAATCAATACAGATGAAGTCCCCTAATGGTCCCTTCTCAATCTCCTCCATCTGCTTCTACCAGGTAGTAATCACTCTTGAATTTTCTGTTCATCATTCCTTTGCTTATGTGAATGAATCTATGATGTGGGTAGATGTGCCTTTAAAATAAAAATTTTCATTTTGCTTGTCTTTGAATATCATAATATCATATAGTGGTTTGTATCTCATGTATGTTTTGTGGCTGACTTTTTCTCATTCAAATTCTAAGATTTATCTATTCTTATCTTCATGAATCCTTAAGCCAAAACCCAAGTTAGTGAGAAAACAGATCCTGAGGAATACAGACTACATTTTCATCTTGACTTTGCTTCTGAAAAAAAAATGTCCTCTCCTCCCATGGTGTCAGGCTTTCTGCATCTTCCTCCCATCTGGTGAAAACATCTCCATCATATTTTGTCCTTGGTTTATAATAAAACTCTATTATTCATATATTGAACAAACCTGGTGTTGATATATAAAAAAGGAGCTTTATTAAATTTAGAAAGCCTTTCTCTTTGGCAAGAAAATCTAGCTTTTTAAATTTGTTTCCAGCTAAGACAGAGTAGCTTGTACCAATCCAACCCTCACACCAAATACAATTATAACAACTGTATAAGGTTTTTTATGCAGCTCTTTGAAGCCATCAAAGAGAAGCAGGCATCCAGGAATTGAGAAGCCAAGATCTCAGAGAAAAGAGAAAATCATTGAGTGAGCTTGTCTTTCTTGCCTCTTCTCCTTGTAAAGCATTTACCAGTTTGTAACGGGTTTAGGTGAAAGTCCGAAAAGATAGTGACAGCTTAGAACTTCCAGCAGTCTCACAGGAATGGGATACAAACAGTGGCAGTTCAGGCTTGTCAAAGAAGCCAGGACTTGAAGGACCAAGAGAGAAAGAAAGCTCAGGGATTTGAAACTGAGGGTGTGAGCTGTTTCTTTTCCTCAAAGTACTTGCCTATTTGCTAACTGTGCAGGTAGAGAAGTGGAGAATCCAAGAAGAAAGAGCAGCGACGAGACTGAGAAACTAAACAGAGCTATCCACAGCCTTTAATGTTAAGAAGATAAAGAAGACCCAAGGAAGTTGAGGGGCCTTGGCAAAGACATGAGCCTTTGAGTTTGGAGCCTGAAGGACTAACTGTGCAAATATGAGAACATTGAAAGTAGACAAGACCTTCTAAAGCACAAAATCCAGCCTTGAGACATCTCAATCTGAAACTTTAAATCCAGATGATTGACCCTACTCTAACTGCCAAGCGAGGGACCGAAATAAGACTTTCAGCATTTTCCTGAGGCCAGAAAGACAAAAAAATGAAGGTCGGGTTGTTAAGGCAGCCAAGACTTGAGGAGCTAAAATTCAGGAACAAAGTGACCCTTAGATAGTGAGCCCAACATTCCACTCCACTCGTCTTCTTGAGGCATTTTCCAGTGTCTCAGCTATACGGGGCAAAAGACCAAGATACCAAGCAGAAAGCAGAAGCTAAGAGGCTAAAAAGTTGTGTCACACCTGATGAGGAGAG
Organism: Eptesicus fuscus; assembly: GCF_027574615.1. NCBI lineage: Eukaryota > Metazoa > Chordata > Mammalia > Chiroptera > Vespertilionidae > Eptesicus > Eptesicus fuscus. The sequence continues at coordinate 22,339,832 of NC_072475.1, forward strand.
GCCTCAAAAAACATTCCAAGATTTCCACTGAGAGTCCTTGTAGTGAAGGCAAACTGGAAATCAGAGATGTCCTTACAAACACTGAAACCCACCTTCAGATCATCTCAATTCCTGATGACATCAAAGCAAACTGCCCATCAGAAGAAAATTACATTTTCCTTAGAAAATAATATTACCCAAAGCCTTCACATTTATAATATCTGGCACATTTTGCAGATATAATGAATTTTTTTCATTTATAATATCTGACATCCAACCAAAAATTGTTCATTTATAATATCTGACATCTAATAAAAAATTACCAACCTAACCAGGATCCAAGACAATATCCAAAATCCAAGATTAAAATAAAGGTAATATAAACAGGCCCACAGGTGATTCAGATATTAAGGTTATTATAAATTTTAAATACCTATAGATTAACATGTTCAAGAAAATAGATGACCAAATAAATAGAATCACCAGAGAGCTAGAATCCTTAAAGAGAATTGAATGGAAATTACAAAACTAAAGAATACACTGATACTAAGAAAATAATAAATGGCTTTGATAGATAAGACAAAGATTAGACATAGATTAGATGTAGCAGATGTGAACAAGAACATGGGCCAGTAGAAAATGTTCAGACTGAAACATGGTGAGAAAAAATGGAAGGAAAGTAAAGAAAAGAACATCAAAAGCATATGATACATGGCCCAGAAGTCTTGTACAATTGGCATTTCAGATGGATGAAAAGAGAGAATATGATGGAAGCAATATTTGAAAAGATAACAGTTGAGAATTTCCCAAAACTGAAGAAAAACACTAACTCTCAGTTTCAGTGTATAATGAATAATTCTAGATAGAAATATAGATTGCAAGAAAGGATAAAGAATATTCTCAGGAAAAGTACATTTATGAGAAGATAAGAATGATTACATAGAACAACAATAATAATGTCTGAGGGACTTAAAATATATAATGAATTAAAATACATGATAAATAACAATAACACAGAAAAAGTGAGATGAGTAAGTGAAGTTAAAGTTTTCTAAGATCCAGGAAATAATCAAAAATACTAATAAATGCTAATTTATATAGACACTAATGAGTCAAGGTTACATATTGTAATCTCTAGGGTAGGAAAATTGAAAAGGAAAGATTGAAAGAAATAATTAATACAAAAGAAAATGGGAAGCAGAATAATCCATCATAAAACACTCTTTTTTAAGTAAGGAGAATAAAAGAAAAATAAGAGCAAAAATTGATGAAAGAAAAAATATAATTGACAAAACTTACTTCTTTGAAAATATTAATAAATTGATGAACTACTAAATATTAATCTTTTTTTCTTTTTTTTAATCCTCACCTGAGGACATGCTTAGAGAGATAGAGAGAGAATGAGAGAAAAAGAGAGAGAAACATAGATGTTAGAGAGAAACATCAATCAGTTACCTTCTGTCCATGCCCCAACCAAGGATTGAACCTGCAGCATAGGTAGTGCCCTGACTGGGAATCGAACCAGCAACTTTTTGGTATATGGGACAGCACTCAACCAACTGAGCCACTCAGGCCAGGTTAAAGACTAATTTTGAAAGGTAAAATGCATAAATTATAAATATCAGGATTAAAAAATGGACATCACTATAGAAATTATAGACATTAAAAAGGTAGGTATAAGATTATAAACACCCTTCACAAATAATTTTAGAATTTAGATCAAATAGATAATTTTCTTGAAAACACAACTAACTAAATATGCACAAAAAGTAAGATAAATAATTATATGTCTATTAAATACATTTTATGAGTAATTAAAATATTCCCCAAAATAGAAGCTCACACCCAAATGGCTTCATCATTGTATTATTTCAAACATTTAAGAAAAAATTAACACAATATTATACTAATTTTTCCACAAAACAGAAAAGAGGAAATATTCCCCATTTCATTTTATAAGGCCCACAGAACTTCAAAAAGGACATTATAAGAAAGATAATGGGCCTGTATATCTCATGAATACAGATGCAAAAATCTAAACATAATATTAACAAACCGAATCCAGCAATAAAACTGGACAATACATTAGAACCAAATTTAGTTGAAATGCAAGGTTAATTTAATATTTAAAAATCAATCAATTTATAACAAAACTAGAGGCCCGGTGCACGAATTCACGCACTAGTGGGGTCCCTTGGCCTGGTCTGTGGGATCGGGCTGAAACTGGCTCTCCAAAATCCCCCGAGGGGTCCCAGATTGCGAGAGGGTACAGGCCAGGCCAAGGGACCCCACCAGTACACAATCGGGGCCTGGGGAGGGACATGGGAGGTTGACCAGCAGCGGAGGGACTGCAGGAGGGCTCCATGGCATGTCTGGTCCGACTCACTCAGTCCCGATCTGCCGGACCCCAGCAGCAAGCTAACCTACCCGTCAGAGCATCTGCCCCCTGATGATCAGTGCATGTCATAGCAACTGGCCGACTGTCTGCTCCCTGGTGATCAGTGCACGTCATAGTGAGCAGTTGAGCAGCCTTAGCATATCATTAGCATATTACGCTTTGATTGGTTGAATGAACAACCAGACACTTAGCATATTAGGCCTTTATTATATAGGATAATTCACTACAATAACAGAAAAGTTGCATGATCATCTTAGAAAATGCAGAAAAACCATTAGGTGAAAATCAACACTCATTATTAATTAAAAAATAAAAACTTCCCTTAGTCTGATAAAACAGTGAAGTACTGGGAATTTTCCCGCAAAGGTCAAGAATGAAAAAGAATCCCATCATTATCACTTGTTTTCAGCTTTGCTATTTCAGTTTCATAAGTCCTCACACTACCATATGTCAGGATTTATGAAACTACACTAACTAAGAAGACAGAATGGTATTGGTACTGTAGACTAACAGACAAATGGAGCAGAATAGAAAGTCCAAAACAGACCTCACATATGCAATCATTTTACTTATAGAAAAGATGGCACTGTGATGGGGGAAAGGATGATCATTTTAATAAATAGTAATGGGTCAATTAAGTATCCAGATGCGGGGGGGGGGGGGGGGGGATTAATCTCGACAACCTACTTTGAAAGTAAACAGAAAACAAGTCCAGATAGACTGTAGACATAAACAGTTAGAGTAAAACAACAAAACTTATAAGAAATGACAGAGTAATATCTTCATGATCTTGAGCTGGGCAAGGATTTCTTAGACAAAATGCAAAACCATAAGTCATAAAGGAAAGGATTGCTAACTAGGACCACTTTAAAATTAAAAAATTTTTTCATGAAAAGATGCTATTAAGAAAGTCAAGAGCCTGGCCCTTGTGGTTCAGTGGCTGAGCATTGAACTATGAACCAGGAGGTCACGGTTCAATTCCCTGTCAGGGCACATGCCCAGGTTGCAGACTCGATCCCCAGTGGGGGGCCTGCAGCAGGTAGACAATCAATTATTCTCTCTCATCACTGATGTTTCTATCTCTTTCTCCCTCTCTCTTCCTCTCCGAAATCAATAAAAATCTATTTTATAAAAAAGAAAATAAAGAGGCATGCCAATAGCAGAAGAGATTATTACAAAATATACAGTATATCTGACAAAGGATTTAAGTCCAAAATATATAAATACAAATCAACAAGAAAAACTGACAAAAGAATTTTAGAGGACAATTAAAAGCAAACTAAAAAAACACACACTTGAATAAACATTTTCCAAAGGCGTATATATAAATGGCTAATAAAGATATGAAAAGATGTTGAAGTCACTAGGGAAATACAAATGAAAATCCCAATGAGATACCACTATGCATGCAATGAAATAACTAAAATGAACAAAAAGTCACAATAGTTAAGTATTGGCACCTGGCATTTTCATTCACTGTGTTGAAAATAAGTTGTGGTATATTCATAAAATGAAATATTGCACAACAATGAAATTGAACAAACTAACACTGCATACAACATAGATGAATCTCACAAATATACTTTTGAGAGAGAAAAAGCCAGACATAAATTACCACATACTGGATGAGTCATTTTATATAAAGTTCAAATACAGGCAAAACAAACCTATAGTGATAGGTGTGAGACTAGTGGTTACCGTTAGTGGGGGGACATGACCAGAAGGGGCAAGGAAACTTTTGGGGGGCTGGTAATGCCCTTCATCTTGATCCAGGTTGAGTGGTTACGCAAGTGAGTTCTTTTTGTAAATATCCATCAGGCTGGACACACGATTATACTTTTTAAAAATATTTTCATTGGTATTTAGAGAGAGGGGAAAGGAAAGGGAGAGAGAAAGAGAGGACCATCAATGTATGAGAGCAGAACGTCAACTGGCTGCTTCCTGTGGGTTCCCCATTAAAGACTGAGCCCGCAACCGGGTCATGTGCCCTGACCGGGAATTGAACCTGCAACCTTTTGGTGCATGAGATGACATCCAATTCAAAATTTACTTTTTAAAAATTATATCTTTTGATACAATTATCTTAATGCAGATCAGAAGTTTTATTTTGAAATTTAAAAGCTAAACCCTGGTTCTGTCTTTCTCTTTTAATTCTCTCATAACAGTCCTAACCTTCAAAAAGCATTGGATGCTTCTGGCTGCACAGAAGAAGAATCGTGTAAAAGGAATTACAAAAAGGAAAAAAATATTAATATATTTCAAAAACATTATCCATGTTACACTTTTAAAAAGCCAAGAATCCAAAGAACAGAAACAGATATGAATTAAAACTGTGCTATAATTTTTCAAGATAATGGCAAAAATTATCTCGGAGGATATCCTTTGTACTAGAGAGGATGCTTAAAAATAGACATTCCATGTGATAACGGTACATGCACTTTGGGGGAAACCTGTAAACGTGCATGCTGTCTGACATACCAATGCCCTTCCCAGAAATATGACTTACGTTAAAGAGGATCTGTGCAAGGAATTGTCTACCAGACTTTTCTTTGCAATTTTGTTTTAAAAATGTGAAGATATGTAGAAAAATCTAACTGCCCAATGGTAGAGAAATTATAATACATTCATATATAAAATTATAGAATTATATGTACTGAAAAAGAATGATATTCATACTTTATTACAGGTGGGGAAAACAAGCCATTAATCATAACTAGACGCCATAGGATTCCATTTTGTTCATGTGCTTTGAAGAAAAGTTCAGTGGACCAGGAGGAATTGCCTCTGGATGGTGAAGTCATTCCTTCATTGACTAACTCAACGTTTACTCTATATGACCCAATGTTAGGGAACAGGTACACAAAGATAGACACATACTCTGCCATTAGAGTGAATAAAACTTAGAAAGAACCTCACACCCTTGCCCATCTCACCCCACTAGAGGCCTTCTGAGCTGAGGCCCCTAAATCATCAGACTGAAGAGTTGTTGAAAATGTTCACAGTTTGGCTGGTGTTGCTCAGTGGTTGAGCGTCGACCTATATGAACCAGGAGGTCACAGTTTGATTCCTGGTCAGGGTGGGTACATACCCGGGTTGTGGGCTCAATCCCAAGTAAGGGGCATGCAGGAGGCAGCCAATTAATGATTCTCTCTCAGCATTGATGTTTCTATCTGTCTCTCCTGCTCCTTTCCTCTCTGAAATCAATAAAAATATATTACAAAAAATAAAAGAAAATGTTCACAGAAAGGAAATAAAGTCTTTTTATTCTGAAATTTCCTGGCTACAATTCAATGACATTTTTCTGGGGCTGTTAGCTCAGCAAAGGTGAGGAAGAATTGGTCACCTCCCAAAATGAAAATCGAAATTAAACATATTGAATAGTTTCTTAAGAGCCAAGAGGGTCATAATGTCATTTTTGTTTGAGTTTGAGTTTGTTTAACATGCTAAGGCAAGCCTCAAATTACAAAAAGAGCAAGCAGCAGCATAATTAAAATGATAAACTACCCAAATTACACATGCTTGCTCATTTTATTTATTCTTGACCTGGACACCCATGAGATAATATTTCTATACCTTTAGCTACACCAGAATTAAAACCTAGTGTTTGAAAGCAGAGGCATTGGAATTAGGCTTCCTGGATTCAAGTTCTAGCTCTATCCTTTTTTAGCTCCGTGACTTAGAGCAAGTTACTTATTTTCTTTGAGCCTCGGTTTCCTCGTCCACAAAATGGAAGTAATAATAGTAAATATGCTGTTGTAAGGATTAAATGTGAAAATGTAAAGTTTTGTGACAAGGCCTACTATAAAGTAAGTTCCCAAGTCTGGTTATTATTACTCAGTCCAAATAGAAAATAACTCCCTTCTTTAAAAGAAACATAAAATATTTCTGCAAATACTTACGTCCCAACAGATCCAAAAGAAGGATTCACATGAAGGAAAAATATCACTTCACAGCACAATCTACCAGATTACATCTGAAATTTGAAAAACAGAGCAATTAATTATTTGATTAACTTGTCCAATTTAGATATCCATATGTATTATTAAAATATTTTTTCCTCAAAAAATATCTTTGGTTTTCATTAAAATTATGCCCTTCATTCTCCAGTTCACATTTGCCACTAGAGTGGTGCTTTCCCGCACCCCATGCTGCTCAGCATTCACCTATAAGCCTATAACGTCTGTTCTATTGTGGCTTCAAAAGAGCAGAATGGTGCAAAGAGTGCTTGGAAGTGATGTAGACACCGAAGAGGTCATGTTTGACAATTATTTTTGCCCTGCCAGTCTCTGAGCTCATGGATTATTTACTAGTGCTTCACAGTTGCTAGATCGGGTCACATAATTCTCTCTCCAGTTTTCATGGTTGGTTGGATAACTTTGTTACAGCTTCATTCATTTAAGTCTCAATAATTCTATATGCACAATGTATATGGGGCAGAGCAATCCTTAAATTTTCACAGCCCCACACTGGCCCATGTAAATTCTTGCAGCATCAGATTTATTCCTTTCTTCTAGATAATACCCATTAGCACATAAATGTGCTGTAACACCTTCCATCTTGGACAGAAAGAAGGAAGGCAAGAAGAATGGAAAGAAGGAATGGAGGGAAGCAGAGAGGGAGACTAGGCAAGAAGCAGGGATAGAGAAAGGAAGGGATGTTGTGAACCCATACCTTCCCCCAGCTCCTCTCCATTTCTCTGTTTTCCTTTGCAGTAGAAGTCCTCCATATAAGTTACTCAAAGGCTTTTCTCCCCATTCCCTTTGAACTGTCTTCAATCAGGGCTCCATTCCTACTACACTACCAAAACTACTCCCTCCATGTTATTGGAAACAGTGATCAATTCTCATCTAATCTTTCCTCCAATTCAGCAAAACTATTTTTGCCTCAGGGGCTTTGCACTTACTGTTTCCTCTTCCTTGGGCATTCGTTTCTGATATCTACATGGCTGACTTCTTTATATTCAGGTCTAAAATCAAGTGTCATCCACCAGGTCCCAAGACACCTCAATCACTCCTCACTGCACACGCCTACCCCTATCACCATACCCTGTTTTATTTTATTATTCTCACCACTGTCTAGTGCAAATGTCTACCTGTTTCTTGCCTGACTTCCTAACACATTATGTTCCTTGTGAGTAGGGAACTTTATACCTGTTTTGTTTGCTACTCTAGAGTCTAGAACAATGACTGGAATATACAGTCATTGAGTGGATCAGTAATAAATATTTAGCTTGATGGACCATGGAATTTCCAGGTGAGTAGCTGAAAATTTATTCAAGAATTGTTTCTTTGCCCTATGGGAAAGGTGAGCAAAGATACAATGTTGTGAAAAAATTGTGGAGTATGTGTTCACTTCCTACTTTCCTGAGCTCTGACTCTGTGAAGGAAAGCATCGCCTTGGAGGCTCTGTTAGGGAGTGTGATAGTTTGCCTGGGGACATAGCTCATGGCCCATGGATCTGTGCTGGCTTCAGAAGTATTCAAGGTGACCTTACACAAGCACCATCTTTTTCTCTCATCCTTCCTCACAATTTCTGCCCCCTTCCCTCTAGTCTGCAGCATTACTGGCTCCATATTGGTGAGCTTTGGGTTCACCTGGAACAGTGAATCTGAGGATCTTTGCAGCTGGCTGGACCTTCTGCTCCTGAACCAGAGGGAACCATGTGAATCTGGAACCTTACAAAAAAGAATAATCCCATATACCTAAACCCATCTTTCAACAGTGAGGGGCAAATCACCATCTTGTTAGTCCTTTCTTTCCCATGAATGTAAAATGCCTGGTTTGAAAGCAAGCAGAAAGAAACTCTTAAGAAATCAGAACTGAAATTTCACCTTCTATTGGTTCAACTGCTGATTATTGGTAATTCTAGGTGATCTTTAGTAAATAAAGGTGAGATTCTAAATGATTAGCATTTGTTGAGAGTGATGAGAGACAGAAGTTGGTTGTTCACATAGTTTTTCATCTCTTTCCTCTTTCTCTCATCAATGATTATGGAATGAATGTATCAGGAAGAAAAACTAGATTGAAAAAGAAGGGAAATTATTTATTGGAGTTCTTTGGAATGTGTTCTATCTTTTCTTTCTTTCTCATTCAAACATGCTCAAGTAAAACTTAAACTTCCAAAAGAAAAGAAGTATATGACATCTTTTTCAAAAATCTAACTTTCCCAACAAATTCCTCCATTTGTGATCATATATATTATTGAGTTCATGTAAATTTGTACATGTTCATTTGCACTCAGTAGATGTTCAATAAATGTACCAATAGATGAGTAAAAAATAAATCATTCATGAAACTTAAGGGAAGCTCTTTAGCCAAAGTAGAATGACAAAATCCAATTTGTGAGTTATTGTTGTAAGATAAAAATTTTAATAAACTCACTGAACCAATTAAAAGTCAGCATTGATTGATTGGTGTCTCATTTAGATAATCAACTCATTCCAATAACATCTTATTGTATTCATCTGTTCAATAAACTAATTACTCACTCTTTAAGCACTCAGAATCAGATACTTTCAAAGACAAAAAAAATGAGAGATAAGAAGATGCAGCTCCCACTGAAGACCAATAGCTATGAAACCCCAAGGCCATGTCTAAGGCAGCTAGGATCAATCTAAGTCATTACATATGAACTTACACTCCAAAATTAAACCTTTGTTACCATATTTCAGCTCATCCTGCTTTAGAAAAACAATAGCTGTCAAAATCCTCCTTCTTGTGGTTACTCATTGATAAATTCTTAGAGATAAGTATGTCAGTGCAAATAAAAGTACTGCTTTATACACCTGTTGAAAAAACTCACAGATCTTATCAACCTGCAGAAAGTATCATGTGAAAACATTATTAGGTTTGAGTAGGAGTTTTTTATTTAATCATAGAGTAGAGGCTAAATTCCTAAACTTTTGAAGCTAATGTCATGGAGAGCAATTAGTTTCCTAGTCAACCATCCTTGGTGTTATAAAATCCTAAACAAAGTTTGGATCCAGGAAAATAAGTTCTATGAATTATATTTTATGAAAAATCACTTCATCTTTATCGGGGTTCGAAATCATCTCCTTTAAAGGATCTGAGTCTATTTGCAGTTGCTAAATAACATCTTCTTCCTTCATTCCACAAACATTTATTAAATTCCTCTTCTGTGTCATACAGCATGCTCAGCTTTGCATAATGCTTTATCGTGCATATAAATGCATCATTTCATTTGATCCTCCTAGCAGCCCTTTGGGGCTACTGTTATTATTATTTCTACTTTATAGTCGAACAAATAGAGGCTTAGTGAACTTAAATGCTCAAGATCAGTAAATAAAAAATGGGGCTTGTTCATAACCCACAATTTTCCCATGGAATTGGATATGTTGCTCAAAACTATGTAAGTATTAAATCTTAAAATAAAATCTTCACCAGATTTTAAGTCTCCAGAATACAGATTTCCCAAGTTCCTTTGTACCAATCAAAGCCTGAGACATTCCATAACAAAACCACAACCCTTCATTTTTTGAGTTGTCTCTCTTCTAAGTGAGACATGTTATTTTGGGCAGTCTCATGTGATGAAAGAGATAATGGGCTTTTTGGGCGGTAATAAAAACAAAATCACTACTTTGACAGTAAGTAAAATAGAAATTGAAACTTTAAAAAAATAGGATTTTCTGATTTCACAAATGAGCTGTCAAGAAACTTTGGGTTTAACTTCTCAGTGTTATTTTCTCTGTCACTTGAAATAATAACATGCCAATTTATGAAGTCCTTTGGGCTCATTTTAACATGTAAATGAACAACTCAAATTCTATTTGAAAACTTAAGCTTTCATATATAGGATCAAAAATGGGGAAATGTGTGAAGGAGGTATTCTGATCTGGGTAGGACCTTTAGCCTAAGGCAGCAGGCTAGGGTAGGCTGAAGGGAGGCCCAGCCAGCAGGAACCTCAGGAGCTCAAAGAAGAGCTGGGATTTTTTTAATGTTCAGTCAACCAGGAAAGCGCCGGTGTCTGAGGCAGAGCATCTCTGGGGAAGTGCTTTTTTAGTTGTATGGGGTGTTGTTGTTGTGAATGAAGATCAAACTGACATATGACTACTCAGTAGATACCAAGAGAGGAGACCTGAGGGAGACGAGGCCGCATCCAATGAGTCAGTCAGAAAAGCCTGTTTTGGCAGATTTGGCAAATAAATAAGTAGCACAAAAGGGGAAGAACCACAGGCCATTCCTGAGCAGAAGAGTATCAAGAACAGTGAAGAACTGAAGATTTTACCCTATTTTCAAGGTAGGAAGCTAGCCTGCCTCAGTTTCATAGATGCTGGCAGAATTCACAAGGCCTCTGGGTCAGAGACAAAAGACTTTATACTCAGAGCACAACAAACACCATGACCATCAGCATATTTGCATCAATTCCTCTTGCTCCCAAGTTCCCCAGGGCAATGTGGGTGGACCCCCAAAGATGCCTGCACATATGTTATCAGAAAGGAATCCTGACCTTAGGGAACATGAATCTTTTATGTGGAGCAGTAAGCATGCTGGACCTTTGCTATCTTCCAAAGTTGTTCACTATACAAATGTTTTGAAAAGGAAGTCTGGAACAAAAGGCAATCAGTGTCTCTGTTGCAAGATGTGTAGAAATGCAAGAGACTCGGCAAAAATCATCTCTCAAAAAAGAGCTGCCCCCTCAGTGGTTCTGCATCCAGTTACTGGGCTGCAGTCATTGAAAAAAAAAACAACTGCGACCCAATCATAATGTATTTGATGAAAAGTTGGACAAGGAGGGAAGACTCTGTCTTATGTTGGGCTCTCCAAAAGCAGAATATAAGATGAAGATTCATATGAAGACATTATCCCAGAACAATCCAGTAAAGGAATGGGGGAAACAACAGCGAAGGGGAGATTCTAGCAGTCAAGTTCTCTGACAGAAAGCCTGATCCTGAAGGAAAACTCTGGAGCTTAGATTATGTGTCAGAGTCCTGACCTGAGGAACAGGATCTGGGCTCCCAAATTGCTATCCTTTAAAGTCATTGGCTAAGGCTACTACAAGGGCCACTTCAGCTCTCTATACTTGCAGGAAAAGATCCTCCAACACCCTGCAGGCAGGTTCCTGAGGGAAAGGCCCAGACAAGGGTTATAGAAGGCAAAAGCGTACTGAACGAGAATAGAGGCACACAGAAATGGTAAAGGCATCTGAAGTGATGTAATTGCCTACATCCAGTTACATCTCACATTATGTTTCACCTCATACTGTTATAGTTTCTTCAAAATGTTGGGTGGTCAAAATTTCTGGGAAAAACTTACGAGAGGAGGGAGGATTAGAGGGATGAGTAAAAGCCCACTGCTGCAATTAATCTCAAGTTCATAGCTGGTATTCATTATCTCATTCCTCTAACACCCACTCTAGGTTTCCCTTATCATCACCTAGCAATGCTGCTAGTCTAGGCAGCCTGCCTGGTGTAATGAACTAGACCTTTATCCCTGAGGGATCTGAGCCCAGTCACGATTCGCATATCAGGCTGTGGTTGCTGTAATTGCTCATTCACAATTCAAAATAACCATGGGAGCACCAAGACAAAGCCCAGTGGAACCTTAAATCTCTACGCATTATGTAGTAGCAACCTTATATCTTCATGATGTTTGGGATTAATTATCCCTGCCAGTATGGTACCCCCTTTCTTTTCTACTATCACAAGGAGCCTTGAATGACCAGGTGGAAGTCACACCTTTATTGTAAATAGATTTCTTACTGTGATTCATGAAGGAAGCATCTCCCTCTTGGAACCAGGACCTCTAAATTCACAGAAGAAGAAGTCATGTGGCCATTAGCACATGGACCCATTTGCTTTCCCATAAGTGAGTCCCTGGGGCTGAGCTATAAATTCAGACACTTTCAATAGTCCAATGGTAGACTTTCAGAGTAGAGTCACAGGTTCAGGTCATTGGACACAGTAAGGGGAGAAGAGCACATGGTCAAGGGGATATGGGTAGGGAACCAACAATATTTGCTATAGAAACAGACAAGGTGCCATTCAAGTTATTGTCTCAAGAAGCTTGTGGTTTTCTGTCCATTTAACAATGAATGCCTACTATGTGCCCAGCACAGTACTAGGTGCTGATGGCATTTAGGTAAATAACAGTCAGTACTCTCATCCACAGAGTTCACAGTTCAGTGTAAGAGACAAACAAGTCAGCCAACATTTGATGTTGTGATTAGGATCACAAGAGGGAAGTGAGGAGTGACTGATTAAAAAGGCTTCACAGAGGAGGTGGTTTATTTTTTGGTTTTTGTTCGTTTGTTTGTTTAGAAAAGGAATGAAGTACAAATAGATTTATGGAGGGACTCTCAGTAAACACTGAAGGGGTAGTAGGGAAGTTAGACTGGGAGGGAAGGTGGCCTAAAAAGGATGCATTATCAGTTAGTTTACCCTTGTGTGTAGATAAGAGTTTAACTCTGCTGAGATGTTGAACATGCACCTCAATGTCATCCCACTAAGGGGGTGAGAGAGCTGGGATAATTCATACATCAAATCCTATCAAGCATTTTTTGAGGGCTGCTCCCAGGCAGCATTAACTCCCCAGTGTTTTTGACCTGTCCTGAGTGTGGATAGAGCAGACTCTGGTTTCAAAAAGTACTCTCAGGAAAAGAGTCCCAGTGCTGGCCGTAGGAAGGTGGGGCTTGAAAACACTGAAATATTAAAGACTGAAGAGATAATGGATGGGGCGCCCTTGTAAGTGGTTGAATTCAATGAGGTGGCTTCTTAACTAGGGCTGAAAGATTAATAAGAATTTTCCAACCAAAATATTAGCTCCAGGAATGGGTAAAAGATGGCCAAAGAGGATGTCTTAGTTCTGGTTGCTTTAACAAAGTACAATAGACTGGGTGGTTCATTAAAAAATAGAAATTTATTTCTCACAGTTTTGAAGCCTGAAAGTCCAAGATCAGTGTGCCAGCATGGGTGGGTTCTGCTAAGAGCCCTTTTCTAGGTTGTAGACTTCCGACTTCTCATTTTATCCTTACATGATGGAGGGGTGGGGAGAGAGACAGAGAGGTAGAGAGACAGAGACCTTTTGTGACTCTCATAAGGGGACTTATCTCATTCAGGAGGGCTTGACTTTTATGACCTCATCTAAACCTAATTACCTTCCAAAGGCCCAACCTCCTAGTACTATCACATTGAGCATTAGGGCTTTAACATGTGAATTTTAAGGGGATGGGGCACAAACATCCAGTTCATAACAGATGAAGAGTATCTATCCAAATGCAAAATACACACATTTTGCCCCTTTTGGAATTATGACCAGACAGTTCATGCTGTGGCATAGTCTCAACTTCTAATGTGAGCTCAGGTTTCCCTAGGGCCTAGGCTCATCCCCAATTCTACCACGCAGAAGAAAACACATGAATTAAGATAAAGGGTACTTTGGAATCCTGGTACTAGGGAATAAAGCATTCAATGGAATGTGTGAAGAGGTTAAATGCTGTTATTGCATTTAATTTTTTATGGTAATAACATGTTATTTGTCTCTTTTACAATAGCCATTCTAACCGGTATGAGGCGATACCTAATGGTTTTGATTTGCGTTTTCCTGATGATGATGATGTTGAGCATCTTTTCTTGTACCTGTTGGCTAGCTTTATGTCTTCTTTGAAAAAAATGTCTGTTCAGATCTTTTGCTCATTTCCTATTTGAATTTGTTTTTGCTGTTGAGTGGTAGCTCCTGATCAGACATGATTTGTAATTATTTTCTCCCATTCAGTTGTTTGCCTTTTCATTTTGTTGATGGTTTTATTTGCTGTGCAAAAGTTTCACTTGTTTCTTTTGACTTTTGTTGCCTTTGTTTTTGGTGTCAGATTCAGAAATCATTGCCAAGACCTATGTCATGGAGCTTACTGCCTGTGTTTTATTTAGAAGTTTTATGGTTTCAGGGCTTACATTCAAGTTTTTAATCCATTTTTAGTTAATTTGGGTGTAGTAAGATAGTGGCCCAATTTGATTTTATTGCATGTCGCTGCCCAGTTTTCCCAATACCATTTATTGAAGAGACTGTCCTTTTACCAATTGTGTATACCTTGTTCCTTTGCTATAAATTAATTGATCATATATTGGTTTATTGCTGAGCTCTCTATTCTGTTCCATTTGTTCATGTTTTATACCAATACCATATTCTTTTAATTACTATGTCTTTGTAATATAGTTTGAAATTAGGAACACAATGCCTTCAGCTTGTTCTTCTGTCCCAAAATTACTTGGGCTATTTAGTGTCTTTTGTGATTCCATACAAATGGATTGTTTGTTCTATTTCTGTCAAAAAATTCCATTGGAATTTTTATAGGGATTGAACTGAATACCATTTGTGGAAGTCTGTCTCTTAGTGTTTCCACTTCAAGGGTTCTCTCTATTTTATTTTTATCATCTTCCTGCCTTGAGCTCTGAGAGTAAGATAGGACTCCCCAAACCTAAGGCCAAGTAGAAATCAAGGGAACCACAACAAAGGGAACCCCAAAACTTCCCTGGAGCCCCTCAAAGAAGGGAGGTAGGCTGGACCACATGGAAATTGCAAAGATTCTTTATCATGTTCTGGCACAAGGTTTAAACTAAAATCAGTCTGCTTTGAGCTCTTCATTAGACTTTATTATTCACACTAATTTTGCACCACATGTTCACAGCAAGTATCAGCCAGAGTTCCAGCTAAAAACAGATGGCTCATAGAGACAGTACATGTTGGGAACAAACAAGGCCATGTGCCTTTACTCCAGGAGATTCTGATTCTAAGCACTAAGACTTTCTCCCAACCATTATAAAATCACAAAGAAAAATGCCACAGCCAAAGACCACCCACTGTCTAGACCCCATCGACCTCACCACATGGTGTAATTTCAGGGGTGCAGACAAAATACCTTCTCTGACCACAAACCATAACCTGAACTTTCACAATTTTTTTGTCCACAGAGACACATCTCTGTAAGCCTTACCTGAAGTTTCCACCTCAACAAAAAAAAAATGGGCTTATTGAATTTAAATGAACAGATGTTTACAGTCAACATTTTCAACAAATATTTGTTGATTATCTGCTATGTGCCAGATATGCACTCTGGGCTAATTATGCAATAGTCAATAAGAGAGTTATGTAAATTGCTCTTATAGACTTTAGACTAGAGACAAATAATAAACAAACAAATAAAGACATGTTAACAAATCATAAGTGTTATGAAGAATAAGTATAGAATGCTATAAGTGATATTAGCTATGGGTAAAAGGAGGTAGTCTACTCCATCTTGGGTGATCAGGTAAGGCCT
Organism: Eptesicus fuscus; assembly: GCF_027574615.1. NCBI lineage: Eukaryota > Metazoa > Chordata > Mammalia > Chiroptera > Vespertilionidae > Eptesicus > Eptesicus fuscus. Next base: position 22,355,478 of record NC_072475.1, read on the forward strand.
CCCTAACTAAGACCTGAAGGATCACTAGGGTCTCACCAGACCTCAAGCTGCGGGGGGGTTGGGGAAGGAGTCACTGCAGAAGGAACATAAGCAAGAGAGAGCTTAGGGAATATGAGGAACAGAATAAAGACCAACATGGCTGAGATACAATGAACAAAAGGAGACAGGCTAAGTAGGACTGGCTATGGTAGAATCAGGATTTGCTCAAGTTTCAAGAGAATGGTGATTCAATTTAGGTGGTTTGTGTTTTGTTATTTTTTTAAATATATTTTTGGCTGCTAGGTAGAGGATGGATTTAAAAGGTGGGGTAAGTAGACATGAAAGAATCAGGCTTGAAGGGAAGGTAACTCCTCCCTGTTACCTAGTCTATGCCATCAAAAACAAGTGATCCCTGCTTCCCCATTCACCTGAGGTTGGTCACACCCAGAAAGAGTTTGAGTGGGACCAGAGGCAACCCCTTTGCTTGTTGCTACTTCTAAAAATAGACTAGGAATCAAACTGGAGTCAAACATGAATGCAATGCCAAAGTCACCCTTCTAGAAATGAATGAATGAGAGTTGACCAAATATACACTATTCTATTACCCACAAATTAATCTCTGAACATATTTGGATTGGCTATTGCGGGGGAGGGGTGCCATTAATGTAACCAGAATTAGGGAATGGTTTTGACTTTATCAATTGCCCCACAATATAATTTATCAATAAAGTGTTTTTCCACTGGGAGATTGTGTTCTACATATACAAAACTCATAATTTGTCTTTATTGAAAAGATTTAGACTCTGGAATGTTATTTATGTTTTTAATTTGTATGCACCCATAAATAATATCCCACTTAGCAAGCAGTTCCTGAGCAGAGCATTTACTTCTGAAATACAGTATCCACGACCTGTTCTGGCCACCTCTATGCTTGGCGCTGTGGATCCATAAGACCATAATCAATCTGTTCAATAAATATTTATAGACTAGATGAATGAATGAGTGAATCTACATCTTTTCCATTTACCAGAAGAATCAGCCCAATACAGAACTTGCTTCATGGTCTGTTATGCCATTATTAACATTGGTATCTCTTTGTATTTCATGACTTTTATTTCACTAAAACTATTTGCCAATTTGTCATCTTCAATATCGTTTTACATTCAATATGCATTTTAAAAATACAGTTTTTTAAATTTGTAAAGCACATTTTTATTTTACATCAGCAATTCACTGAGGAGGCCCCTTAGGAAACTGATCTGTACTCATTTCCTTTCAAAACCTTTATTTGTAAAAAGGCCAAAGGTGTGCGAAATGCACTTACAGGCCCTGAGGGCAGCTAGAAGGATGAACAAGGTCAAGCCCCATTTTCAAAGGCCTTTAAACTGAGACACAACCCAGTTAGTGACTAAAGCCCATTGATTTCTGCCTGTTAGTATTTCTCCAAACCATCCTTGTAGCCACAGCTCACCATCACTTACCTGGACAATTGCAATCGTCTTCTAACTGTCACTTTAAAAAGAAAGCTGTATTTCTTTCCTCTTCCCTTCACTTAAGACTAAAATATATTTTGAGAAAAGACAATATCATCAATCCAGGGCATAGAGATTTTAATAAATGGGCTTTTGACATGTTACATCATAAATGAACCTTCCAAGCGTATAAGTGGTCCTTTGACAGGATGCATCATGTCAATCTATAGCTCAGAACCTTTCCTGATTTAATCCATAATTCATATAGTAATGGATCCTGAAAATTCCACTGCTTTCTTTCTTCTAGCAAGGGCAGCTCTGCTAGTACCATTTGAGACTGATCAGTTGGTGCTCTGTGGCTAAAACTGTGCAGTGTCGTCTGAATGAGTCCATCAGTGGACCCTCACGCAGTGTTTCTCAAACTTAGGTCATTATTGGACTACCTTACTACTTTGGGAGTACCCACTTACCTTTTGTAATATTAGCTGCTTAATTTTTTAAATCAAACCATTTCTTAATTTACTTATAAAGGTAATTTCATTTTACCAGCACAAACAGAAAACCAGTATCAATTGTCATTAAAATAAGATTGCACAATTCCATAAAGGGCCCAGCTCATTCACATAGCAGCAGCAGCAGAAAGACCACAATTTGGGAAAGACTTAACGAGCCAACTCAATCACCTCCACTGATCAGGAAGGGAGCTGGGGAATAATAATAGGACATTATAGTCAATTCAAGACTGGCTTGACTTAGCATAAACAATCTAAAATTAAATTGGGCGTGTGACCCGTATATCACGAGGGTCTCCTGTGAGTCCCGTGGTATCCGTGTTGGCCAGACCTCCCAGGATAGTCTGGGTTTGGAAGCATTTGTTTCATTGTCTGCTTTTTAATAGAATCAGGTGGCTTGTTTGAAAAATGGAAATCCTGGGAGGATCAGGGGAAGAATAAAGGGAGAGACGATTATTTTTGGCAAATACTAGTAGTATTAAAGGTATGGAAAAAGTAGAAAAACACAAAGTTACGGCAAGGAATCATAAAAGCAGAACGTGTACAGCCAGAAGACAACTTGATAGCAATTACACTCTGCTCTCCCCGAGCAATTTTGGCCTATTACATAGGCACAAACCTGGAAATACTATTTGTATGGAGTAAAGAATATAAAAGTCTTCAGAAGTGCTAGCTGTTCTTAACAATGGCAACTAAGACAGAAAAACACACTTGTTTTTTAATAGAGAGGTATCCTTTTGTTTGAAAGGTCTGGGTAAATTCAGATTAAATTTAATATCCTATTCTTTCTTTAATTTTGATGCTTCCAAATAATGTCTAATGAAGATGATATTGACAATGACAAAGCTAATAACAATTTCTGGCATTATTTAATAACATATAACTCCAAATCCTTTTATTGACGTATATCAGACCACTCAAAAGAATCTTTAATTTAACCCATATCTCCTCAACTAGCCATATGTCATTCTTTTTGTTGTTGTTGTTATTTCTTTCTTTTATTCTTCTACTCAGCATATGTTTGTTCTTTCAACTATATTTGCTGTTGGAAGAAAAGTAGACAAATGCATTCACACACTCTACCTTAGATTTCTCATGCAAAACACCTTCAATATTCCAAGTGTGAAGCTATGGTCTTCCACCAGACACTCGTGATTCCTCTGGACCAGTGGTCGGCAAACTCATTAGTCAACAGAGCCAAATATCAACAGTACAACGATTGAAATTTCTTTTGAGAGCCAAATTTTTTAAACTTAAACTTCTTCTAACGCCCCTTCTTCAAAATAGACTCGTCCAGGCCGTGGTATTTTGTGGAAGAGCCACACTCAAGGGGCCAAAGAGCCGCATGTGGCTTGCCAGCCTCAGTTTGCTGACCACGGCTCTGGACCAATCCACCTGCAAAAGAAAAGAAGGGAGGACTTAGAAAGGATAGCACTCTGAAGCCCAGGCACCACCTTATGGGTACCAAGAATGGACTGTGAACCCAGCGATAGCCCTTATATTATTTATGTCATGTCTGGGCTATGTGGCTCACAAACTAGCCCTAGACCATTTGTTTTCTTGCTTGGAATTCTGATTGAGTTCAATGAGAAGAACCTTAGTATAACCACTGACAGCTCCTTGGCCACTGCCCAATATTAAATCCTGTTTAAAGGACAGTTCTCAAAATGACTCAGAATAAGCTTCTAGAATAGAGTGTGCAATGAATAATATCAAGCTTATTTAAAATGAAGGCAATTTATGGAGCTTATTTTTGGATTAGCAGTTTAAATATCTCATAACATAATTAGTGTTTTGAATTATAGACCTTTTGTATGCATTCATTTATTAAAATAATAAACCTACCACATGTTAACATGAATGACATTGAATTATAGACCTTGCTTTGACTGAAGGAATGGGAAAATTTTTACTGGAAGTAATTCCAATACCCATACCCAAACAAAAAGACTCGTTGAAGAGATACACTGAGTGGCCAGATTATTATGATCTCTGAACGCATAATAATCTGGCCACTCAGTATTTATATATATATATATATATATACATACATATATATATATATATATATATATATATATATGTGTGTGTGTGTGTGTGTATATCCTACCTTATAATAGAGAAACATGCAAATTGACCGCACCTCTGCTACGCCCACGATTGGGCCAGCAGGAGGCTGGGGGGCGGGACTCCGTGTGGCCCATCCGGCCGTTGAGAAGATCAAGATGGCGGTGCCCAGTCCTCTTAGTTCCGGGGGTCGCTGGGAAGATCACAGCCCCGGGGAGGCGAGGCCGGGCTGCCCAGCCGCTCCCGGGGGTCCCTGGGGAGATGTCAACATGGGGGGGCATGGCCAGGCCCGCCCAGCTGCACCCCGGGGTCCCTGGGGAGATCATCAACCTGGGGAGGGGGGCGTGGCCAGGTCCATCCAGCCTCTCCCGGGGGTCCCTGGGGAGATTGGCAACACAGGGGCGAGGCCGGGCCCATCCAGCCGCTCCCAGGGTTCCCTGGGAAGATCGCCGCCCAGGGAGGCGAGGCCGGACCCGCCTAGCCACTCCCCGGGGGTCCCTGGGAAGATCGCCACCCAGGGGAGGTGAGGCCAGACCGACAAGCCGCTCCCAGGGGTTCCTGGGAAGATTGCTGCCCAGGGGAGTTGAGGCCGGACCCTATCCGCTCCAGGAGGTCCCTGGGCACATTGCAGGCATGGGGGTTCTGAGATTCATAGCTTCATGGAGACCGAGGGCAGGGATCTGCCTCATCTGCAGAGAGACAGAGGTTCTGCAGTGCCCCCAAGATGTGGGTGGGCCCAGCCAGGGATCAAGGGGCATGGAAGGACTCCCGAGCAGAGGGGCAAGGACCCTCACCCCTGAGGTGGGGGTTGAGGGGTGGAGCCACCTCAGTGGAGGGGTGCTGCACTGCAGGGTACTGGACTGACTGATGTGATTCAGAAAAGCTCCCAGTGCTAACGGGCCTCACTCAGGCGGCCTTCACACTTCAGAGGCAGTGACTCCTGCTCCTGCCTTGACCCGAAAGCAAGCCTGCGGTGCCCTGCCCCATAGCAGAGCATGCCTAGGCAGTGAGTGCGAAGCCTTCCACCTGCTCCGGAGAAGCGGGGACAGTAAAGAATGGGGGACAGGGGACGGGTAGAGGAAAGAATGTGGAGCATCCGCAATGAAGAGGTGCTTGAGAAAGAGTCTGGGAAGCCTGACTGGAAGGTTTGTTCTGTTTGCCGGGTGACTGCCCCTTAGGAAGCGCAAAGAGCATGGCTCTGAGGGCTTCCTGTGTGCTGAGTCAAGTTCCACAGCCAACTGGAATTGGCCTCAGTTTCCTGGTCTGTAAAATGGATGAAGCGTGTCCCAGTGCCTTCACTGAGCTTTGATGGCCAATTGATATACTATATAAAGAAAATGAGGAAAGAAGTGAGAAAGAAAAGGATTGGACGAGCAACACAAAAGAAAGACTGAAAGGAACCTGTAAACCCATTGTCACTTAAATAGGGAATATAGTCAATAGTATTGTAATGATGGTATGATGCCAGGTGGGTACTAGAAATATCGGGGAATACTTTGTAAAGTATATGATTGTCTAACCACTATTCTGTAACTAATATAAAGCCTGAAACCAATACAAAATAATGTTTTATGTAAATAAATGAAAATTGGAGTGAAATTTTTATAAATTTCAAAGTTTAAATAAAAGCTGTAAAAGAAGGAAGGGGAGAATAAAAATAGTGTTTTTCATTTTACCACTTCATCAAAAAGATAGTTGTCTTTATATGGTGCTTTTATACTTTTCTTAAGTCATTATCTCATTTTAATTTCTGGGCAACTTAAAGACAAGATAATTATTCCCTCCACTATTCAAAGAAAGGAAATCTTGGTGTCTGGTCCTAATGATTCAATCGTCAAGCCCTTATTGTAAAGCAGGGTTAGTAAAATTTTCTGTGCAGGGTCATATCTATACTAATAAAAGCCTTGGGGGTGATCAGGCCAGCAGGGGAGGGTATTTGGGGGCAATCAGGTCCTCAGAGGAGCAGTTAGGGGTCAATCAGGCCAGCAAGGGAGCAGTTAGGGGGCAATCAGGCAGGTAGGTGAGCAGTTAGGAGCCAGAGGTCCCGGATTGTGAGAGGGATGTCCAACTTCAGGTTTAGGCCCGATTCCACAGGGATCGGGCCTAAACCTGCAGTTGGACATCCCCTGAGGGGTCCCATATCAGAGAGGGTGCAAGCTGGGCTGAGGGACACCCTCCCCAGTACACGAATTTCGTGCACCGGGCCTCTAGTATGTATGTGTGTGTGTGTGTGTGTATATATATATATATATATATATATATATATATATATACATATATATATATATATATATATATGTGTGTGTGTGTGTGTGTGTGTGTATATATATATATATATATACATGTATGTATTAGAGGCCCAGTGCATGAATTCATGCATGGGTGTGGTCCAGCCAGCCTGGCCAGGGGGAGGGGTGGGGACATGGGCGGTTGGCTGGCCTACCTGCTGGTTGAACTCCTGGTTGAGGGGACAATTTGCATATTAGCCTTTTATTATATAGGATATACACTGAGTGGCCAGATTATTATGCGTTCAGAGATCATAATAATCTGGCCACTCAGTGTATTTTTTACCATTGTTTTATCTTAAGGAAACATATTACTATGGGATTTCATTTAATAAATTGTTAATAAAGAGATTCAATACTCAGTTACACCAAAATGGTATGTACTTCAGTCAAATCAAATCATCACATGTTTGAGTACATACTGCCTTTTTTCTTTAACCCCCACCTGAGGATATGTTTTTTATTGATTTTAGAAAGAGGGGGAAAGAGAGAGATAAAAACAAAAACATCGATGCGAGAAAGACCAATTGGTTGCCTGTGGGGGATCAAACCCACAAATAAGTATATGCCCTGGCCAGAATCCAATCTGCAACTTTTTGGTGTATCCTCCAACCAACTGAACCACCTCGCCAGGGCAAGTGCATACTTCTTATAGGCACTAATTGAGACAGTGCAAAGAACAGAAAGATGTGTAATAATACATGGTGCCCGCCTTCAAGCTATGGATAGATTGTTTGCCAAATGAAATACTGGATGCCAGTTAAATTTGAATTTTGCATAACCAATGAATCATTTTGCATAACAAATAAGCATATCCCATGCAATATTTACAACATACTTATAATTTTTACATTTCTCATTGTTTATCTGAACTCAAATTTAACTGAGTGTCCTTTTACTTGCTAAATCTGAAAACCCTTCCTACAGCAGAAGAATCATTTAGCAAATAGTTACTGAGTGCCCACTGTGTGCTAGTGACAAGTACTGGTGAGGATGCGGAGAAAAAGGAACCCTCGTGCACTGCTGGTGGGAATGCAGACTGGTGCAGCCACTGTGGAGAACGGTATGGAGTTTCCTCAAAAAACTAAAAATGGAACTCCCATTTGACCCCGTAATCCCACTTCTAGGAATATATCCCAAGAAACTAGAAACACCAATCAGAAAGGATATATGCACCCCTATGTTCATAGCAGCACAATTCACCATAGCTAAGATTTGGAAACAGCCTAAGTGCCCATCAGCAGATGAGTGGATTAAAAAACTGTGGTACATCTACACAATGGAATACTACGCTGCTATAAAAAAAGAAGAAATTCTTATCATTTGCAGCAGCAGGGATAGATTTGGAGAGCATTATGTTAAGTGAAATAAGCCAGGCAATGAAAGAAAAATACCACATGATCTCACTCATTTATGGAAAATAAAGAACATTATAACCTGATGTACAAAAAGATAGATACAGAGGCAGTAAAGCATCGAACAGACTGTCAAATTACAGTGGGAAGGCTGGGGAGTGTTGGGGAGGGGGGGAAGAGATCAACCAAAGGACTTGTATGCATGCATATAAGTGCAACCAATGGACACAAGACACTGCGGGGGGTGGGGGTGGGATGAGGACATGCGACAGGGGGTAGGGGAGGCTGGGGGAAGGTCAATGGGGGAAAAGGGGAGATATAGGTACTACTATACGTAATACTTTAAACAATAAAAAAAAAATGAAAATACAAAAAAAAAAAAAACAGAAAAAAAAGTTAGTCAAAAGTCCCTGCTCTCGCCCTCACCAGTGTTGCTCAGTGGTTAGAGTGTCAAGCCACACACTGAAGGCTCATGGGTTCTATTCCAAGTCAGGGCACATACTCAGGTTGCGGGCTCAATCCCCGGTGAGGGTGCATACATGAGGCAACCAATCAATGTTTCTCTCTCACATTGATGTTTCTCTCTCTCACTCCCTCTCCCTTCCACTCTTTCCTGAAATCAATGAACAAAATGTCCTCAGGTGAGGATTAAAAAAAAAAATCCCTGCTCTCATGGACTTAAGAATCTAACAATAAATAAGAAAATAATCCCAAATACATGCCATGTATTACAAATAGGTACTATGGAGGCAGTGAGAAGGGAGCTGTATAGTGAATAATATTGGAGCAGTGAGCATCAACATTATATAAAGTTGTCACCTGCAAGATGAAGAATTGCTAGCCATGAGGAGATTGGGGGGAAAGCCTTCCAGTTGGAGCGACTTAATGTGTGAAGGTTCTAATGTAGGAGAAAGTTTACTCTATCAAAACCAGGTGTTACAGGATCCTCATTTTGTTGCAAGACTATTCTATATATTACAGGACAGAAGTCTCCCTAGCACCTCCCAGACATTCAGACAACAAAAGTTTTCTCACATAATTCCAAGCCTCCCTTCTCCCCGCCGTCATTAAAAATCACTGAGTAAGAGAAACCTGGGCCCCGAGAGGGAACCAAGATGGCAGCATAGTTAATTGCCTGTACTCGCTGTCTCCCACAACCACATCAAAATTACAACTAAAATACAGAACAACCATCATCCAGAACCACCAGAAAGCTGGCTGAATGGAAGTCCTACAACTAGAGAAGTAAAGAAGAAAGCACACTTAGACTGGTAGCAAGTGCAGAGGATGGAAAGGGCTGGTACAACACCCACATGGGCCGCATTTTTAATCAGGAGGTAGATCGTCTCTGTGGAGGACACCCAGAGGAGCAAGGGGTCCCAGCCCCACACCAGACCCCCAGCCCAGAGCTGGGAAAAGAAGTCCCTATGGGCTGGGAAAAGAAGTCCCTATGGGCAGTAAGAACTGGGCCCCAATCCACACGGGTTGTAAAAACCAGTGTGGATTGGGGCCCAGTGACACAGAGGCTGCTGGAGACCCAGCTGTTCCTCTTAAAAGGCTGGCACCACAAACTGAACTTACAAGGTCCCGCTTCCTCTGAGCTCCAACACCAGAGCGAGGCTCTGGGGGACACAGGCACATACGAGGAGGAACATGGGGCAGCAACTCGGAGCAGCTTTCTCCCAGACTGAGGTGCTTGCAGGGATCATTGTTCCTATGCTGGGACCTCCTGGTCACAGGTCTGACTGGCAGCCATTTCTGTTTGCTCCACCCTGGTGATTCCCTAAGACCCTACCTCATCCAATTTACAACCCCACCCAGGCTGTGTGCAGCAGCTTTTGCATATGAATGGCCTTTCCTTGCTCAGGGTAAAATCTCTCAAACAAGCTGCACCTGGGTCAATGAGCTCCAAATCTATCAATAAAAAGCCCAAGACCCAGCACCAGCACCAGCCTGCCTTGCTTTATAGCTGGGCCTCGTCTGGGCACTTCCAAACCCAAAACAAAGAGGAGGAATCTGTAGATCTCTCTGTAGCTCCTGCTGGGTGGCCCCAGGCAGTGGCTGACTTTGCACCTCCCTGGAGACCCAAGAGCCAGTGTACCCAGTGGTCAATGTCAGACCATACCAGATTACAACTCTATACATCCATAAGTGACACATTCAAGGGGCAGACTCAGTGAGCACCAAAGCCCCACTGAAGCAAGTCCTGCTTCACAGGGGTGTCTCCTGCATAGCAGCTCTCCCACTGTAGTCACAGCTGGTCCTCACAGCCAATTGGCCTGGAGGTCAATTCCTCCCAGTTACACCAATAGCAATCAAGTCTCAACTACAATAAGACTGTGCTCACAGCCCACAAAGGGGTGCACCTAGAGCTCCCAGCTCAGGTGACTGGGGAGACTGAGCCACTGGGCCCTATAGGACAACTACTACACAAGGCCACTCTACCAACTCAAGGAAACATAGCAGCTCTACCCAATACATAGAAACAGACACAGGGAAGCAGCCAAAATGCAGAGACAAAGAAACATGTCACAAATGAAAGAAATGGAAGAAAGCAAACTACTGGATATAGAGTCAAAACCACAGTTATAAGGTTACTCAAGAATCTTCTAGAAACCTCCAAGGGACTTGAGACTTTCAAGGATTTTAGTGAGAATGCCAAAAAAAAAATGGAAAAGGACCAGTCAGAAATTAAGCACACACTGACTGAAATAGAGAATAATATACAGGGACTCAACAGTAGAGTAGAAGATTCCGAGAATCAAATCAACAATTTGAAATATGAGGAAGCAAAAAACACCCAACCAGAAGAGAAAAAAGAAATAATCCAAAAATATGAAAATAGTGTAAGAAGCCTCTGGGACAACTTCAGGTATACCAACATTCATATTATGGGGGTGCCAAAAGAAGAGAGAGAGCAAGATATTGAAAACATATTTGAATAATGACAGAAAACTTCCCCTACCTGGTGAAAGAAATAGACTCACAAGTCCAGAAAGCACAGAGTCCCAAACAAGAGGAACCCAAAGAGGACCACACCAAGACACATCATAATTAAAATGCCAAGGGCTAAAGACAAAGAGAGAATCTTAAAAGCAGCAAGAGAAAAGCAGTTAGTTACCTACAAGGGAATGCCCATATGACTGTCAGTTGGTTTCTCAACAGAAACTATGCAGGCCAGAAGGAAATGGCAAGAGATATTCAAAATGATGAATAGCAATGACCTACAACCAAAATTACTCTACCCAGCAAAGCTATCATTTAGAATTAAAGGTCAGATAAAGAGCTTCACAGACAAGAAAAATCACCAACATTAATCACCACCAAACCAGTATTATATGAAACTGGAGGCCCAGTGCACAAATTCGTGCATGGGTGGGGTCCCTTGGCCTGTCCAGTGATCAGGGCCAATCAGGGCCATCTCACCCAGTCCAGGGGAAGGGGCCGCAGGAGGTTGACCGGCCAGGGGAGGTTAGTTGTGGGAGCGTGCTGACCACCAGGGGGCAGCTCCTGCATTAAGCATCTGTCCCCTGGTGGTCATTGCACATCATAGCTACCGGCCAGTAGTCTGGTCATCTGGTTGTCCACCCATAATGGTCGCTTAGGCTTTTATATATAGAGATGTTGAAGGGCACTGGTTATCAGCCAAGTTCATGTCCTGTCAGCTAGTGCTCTGTGACCAGAAGTAGACAAGCTCACAGTTGGCTTCATGCCTTGGGAAGGTCACCCCAAGAAGGAGAACTCAACACCTTAAGGATATATCTAAGCAGAAAAGAGGAGCAGAAAAAACAGGTTACCTCCAGTTGTAGGAAATGGTGGGAGGCCAGGTTCATAGAATGTATATTCACTTTGGGGGCTAAAACACACCAAGAAAGCTCTTTGCTCAACACATGAACTTGGCTTGGTGTTCTGGTTGGCATGACACTGGTCTGCCATGGGTTCCCAAAGTGAAAACAGAAAAGCCACACCACAGATCCTCCTCCCCACCCATCTGCTCTCTCCCCATATGAAGCTGGGAAGCAGACCTTTATAACACTTCTCTATGGATGTAAAGTAACAAGCACTACAAGCTTACTTTAGCAAGTACAACATTAAAAACCCAGATGTGTTGCCCCAACCGGTTTGGCTCAGTGGATAGAGCGTCGGCCTGCAGACTCAAGGGTCCCGGGTTCAATTCCCATCAAGGGCATGTACCTTGGTTGCAGGCACATACCCAGTAGGGAGTGTGCAGGAGGCAGCTGATCCATGTTTCTCTCTCATCGATGTTTCTAACTCTCTATCCCTCTCCCTTTCTCTCTGTAAAAAATCAATAAAATATATTTTTTTAAAAACACCCAGATGTGTTGAAAAAAAAATAATTGGAAAAAGGAATATGATTTGGTTTGCATAAGGTCTTGCTTTCTGGCAAGATTTGCCAGGAAGTGTACTAACACGAGAGCATGAGGTACTCAAGGCTCCAGGTGACCTCTCTCTTTGTCTCCTGCTGCTCTCCATGTATCCTGGTCAGCCCATGTGACTTGCTACCATCCCAAACACATCTTACACATTTGCCCATGTTGTTCTCTAGGCCTAGAAAGTATTTCTCCACTGGTCTGCCTGGAAAACTCCTATTTATCCTTCAAAGCTCAACTCATATATTCCCTTCTCTGTGAAGTCTTCCTTGCTGCTTGAGCCCCACCTCCTAGCATACCACCTCCATACCTTGCCATAAACACTCATGAATCCCTGCCATGTCAGGGCCTACCATAGTATTTTACATATTCCTCTAGTGTACCCCTCACCATACTGTATTACTCAGCTGCTTACATCCTTCTTCCTCCACTTAACTGTGAGCTCCTTAGATTAAAACAATTTATCCTCGATCCTGCATCAACACATACAAGACACATAGTATGTGCTCAATTAATATAGAAAGGGAGATGCAGATAAAATTTTTTTTAAAAAAAGGAAAAGAAAATGGAAATGAGGGAAGAGTAACTTTCCTATTCACTTTAATGTACTATTGAAAATCACAGAAAGTTTAATGAAACCTAACTTAAAGAACATATCGTCATTTAGAGGAATGCACAAATGTACGAATGTTCTTTTGTAATGTGCAGGAAATGTGTTGCCAACGAGGATTAATCCCAGGTCAGGGATTCTCCACCTAGAAATGAGTCAACATCAGTGACTCTGCTCTAGAGAGAATGTGGAAGGAAAGAGGAAAATTTCTCTCACACATGAATTTGGGGAATAGCACATCTCAGCACACAACAGACTGGTTAGTCTCTGGAACAAATTCCAATAGATTTTATATTTGTTTGTTCTGAAAATAAATTATAACAAAGTCTTAATATTCCTGGACTTTATATTTGTCTTAAAAAATAATATGCATGTTTTTATGAGCAACACTGTTTTTAACCTATTGGTGATATGTTTTTCCTGCTAGTGATGGTCTGTTATTATTAAGACAAAGACTTAAAAGAAAACTAAGGGGAAATGTAGTATAAAATGTGGCATAAATATTTAATTTTTTCTACCAATTAAATGTTGGGTTGTGTTATAAAAGATCACACAGAGTACACTTCATGAATATAACTAAAAAATAATAATTTCACGCTGAACAATCAAAAGATGTTAATGATGAGGTAAAAAGCGAAGTTACCTAGTGAGGGTGGAGTTCAGGAGGTCTTATTAGTGGCTCCGTATTACAATCTAGAAACGTCTTTATGTAGACTAATCATATTGTAGGTCCAGAGGAGATTTACAATCTGATTTGCCGCAGAGAACTCCATGTAATCTTCGTTGAGGACTGACACCATTTTATCTTTGCACGATTCCCTGTTTCTCACACAAGTAATTCGGTCATTTCTACATTGTCAGCTCTGACAGGCTGATTTAATCTGCAGGATTCTGAATGCCTCTGACCACTGCAGAGAGTCATTAACCTTGACTCGCATAATTGAATTCAAGGTTGATTGCCTGTGACCCTCTGCGCTGAGGTCTTCTAAATGTACATATTCATTACGGGCAGCCTCGCTAAACGGATTGCACAGGGAAAGCTGTAGCAGTCGGCCTGCTTGGTATGCAGGGGGCGAAGAGGGCACTAATTGCATGTTAGAGCTGAGGATTAGATTATGAAACGAGTGAGAAAATGAAGATAGATCCTCTGACACTGTCAGATTAGGGGCAGCAACATGCAGGAATATGACATTGAAATTTACAGTGACATGAACAGAAAGAAAATTAGAAACAAAAAGCCATTGGGCTTTTTTTTTTTTTTTAAATCTCCATCTTTTCTACCATCACATAATAAACAAAATATGGGGAACTAAAGCCTGTGTCTTTGCTCATTTGCATAATCACAGCAGAACAATGCACTTTTTTGGTAGCTTTTTTTTTAGACAAGGAAATCACATCAGAGTGACACTTGAACATTGCATTATGCGATGTATCTAGAGCATGTTTAAATAATTTGCTTTACACACCAAATGCCATTTTGAGTTGCCAAGGAAAGACATTCACAGATCTCCAGCAAACCAGGAGAATGTGCAAGTGTTCACATGTGCAAAATTATTGGAAATAATTCTGTCAACCAATATGCCAGGCTTTGATTTGGGTAAAAGCCAGATTATAAAATTATCATTAGTTCTACTTTTTTATTGACTTTGTGTCACTTCATAGTTAAGACAAGGGCACACCTGTTCAAATCAAACAAGTCTTCCTGCACACAGTAAATGCTTAAATGAATAGCAAACAGTTCTACAAATGGCTTCCATTTCTGGAAGCAACCGCCCACTCTGTTACAATGACAACAACAAACAACTTGGCTAGACGTGAAGCTGTGTGTACCTCTCAAGGACCATTTTCTTTTCCACTTAGGTGTGAGATGCTGCTCGAACAGCCTTTCCTCATACTACTGCCAGTTGTTATATGATTTATTTTAAAGGAAAATGACAGCCTGTCTCTCCTGACAACAACAAAAATGGCAGCAGGGGACATTTAAAAAACAAAACAAAATGCCTTCGGTGTTCAATCATGGCTAGAAATTAGTGTTAAGTTGGATACAAATGAAAGAGTCTATCTCCGAAGGAACCGAGTTCAGTTTGGGTTTGTCTTGCTTTGGCTGTAGTTTTAAACAAGCCCACAGAATGGTCCCTGTGGTGCTGTAAGATTAACACTCCAAGAATGTTCCACTGCATTTTTAAATGGTTAACGGTTTGCATTGAACTTTCGAAATGAAGTTTATTTTTTGCTACTTCAAGAAACTCCTAATGGAAGAAGTAACTTCCTAATAATTATGCCTTATTGGGAAGTCCCACCCATAGTAAGGAGGAAGTCATGAGCCAGGCTGTATGGTGAAAAGAAAAAAGGCGGGGGTGACCTCAGTGCACTCACGTTCAGAGGCTGCATAGATAATCTCCGTGCAGCTTCCTGAGACATTTAAATGATACCTACTGATCAATAAAGAAATTAAAAAAAAAATAATAATAATAATAATAATAAAATAAAATAAAATACTAAAAAAAAAAAAAATAATAAAAAAAAAAATAATAAATGATACCTACTGATAGTTGTACTTAAGACCTATCATCCTAAAAGCGTAATATGCTAATTAGACCGGACGTCCTTCCGGATGTCCTTCTGGACAACCTTCTGGACAAAGACGCCGCTGCGGGGGCCAAGGCAGAGGCTGCAGAGGCCCCACTCCCTGGCAGCCGCTGCCGCTTTGGGGGCCGAGCCCTTGCATGAATTTTGTGCATCAGACCTCTAGTTAAAGACATAATTAAGTCAACTTTCAAATGAACCAGCATTATTTTTTTCATTTAATTAAAGGAAATAGAGTATTGGACTTTATACTCCAGTATTTGACACCTACTATCAAGACCTAGATTTTAATACCAGCTCTGTTCTTTTTCAGCTGTGAGGCCTGGGGCCAGTCACTCTCCACCTCAGCATAGCGTATCTCAAGATTTGTATGAAAATAGTTAGAAAACATGTTACATAATTCAAAGGATACTTAAGATTACCAAAGCTCTTACCTCGTTGCAGTGCTATTGTCCCAACACGTAGTAGTTTAACACCACAGTGATTTGTTACTGCTCGTGATTCTGTGTGTTGCCAGTTTGGGCAGTTGTTTGGGTGGTCTTGCCTGGGATCATTCGTGAGACATGTCTTGCGTTGGTGCCAGCTCTTAGCAGGGACCTCAGTCTATTCCAGTCCAGTCCTCAGTCTGTGGCCTCTCATCCTTTAATAGGCTAAAATGCACTTGTGTCACAGAGTGGTGGTCGCAGAGTTCTAAGAGAGAGAGAGCAGATGCCACAAGGCCCCTTCAGCCCTCAGCTCTGGAACCACACAACACCAATTCCACCATACTCGATCAGTCGAAGAAAATAGCAAGGCCAACCCATGTTCAAGGGAGTAGAGAAACAGATTCCACTTCTTGATGGGAGAAATAGCCAAGTTACATAGCAAAGGGGCATAGACATAGGGAGGCTTGATTCATTGAGGGCTATCGTCATAACAATCTACCCATTAAAACATATATGTTAGTAATGCTGCATAAAAGAAAACACACAAATGCGTTGATATTTAATTTATGTTTTCTGGTGCTGCCAAGATTTAAGTTCTTTACCATCTTCCTCTCTTTTCTGTGTCTCATTTAGTGTCTGGATTGCTAACCTGTGGTCACTAAACCATGGGGCGTGATCCTAGTTCTGATTCCAACAGGTATCTGTGGAAGTTCATAGAGATCTCTCTTCCACCAGCATTGCCATCAGCATTTGGCTCTGCACCACAGCACAATGATTAAGCATGCTGAGTTTTATTGAGATTGGGAAGCATAGATTTAAATCCCAACTCCATCAATCACAGCTCAGTAGGCTTGAGAAAATTATTTAATCTCTTTAAACCTCAGTATCCGCATCTGTAAAATGGGACAAATGAAAGTAACTAGCTCTTTGGATTGTGGTAAAGATTAAATTAGCAATATGCTTGTGAATTGCCTAGCACAGTGCCCGACACACAGCATGTGCTCAACATGATAGCTGGTTTTTTGTTGTTGTTCTTGTTTTGGGGGGTGTGTTTTTTATTCAGCATTGTTGAGATATAATTGGCATATAACATTGTGTAAGTTTAAGGTGTACAATGTAATAATTTTATGTGTATGTGTGTGTTGAGAAATGATTACCATAATAAGGCTAATTAACATATCCATCACCTCATCCTCGCATAGTTGTGTGTTTGTATATGTGTGTGTTTATAGTGAGAATTTTCTTTTTTCTGTTGTTGACAGTATGATAGGTGTCCCCTTTGTTTTTGTTTTTTCCCCATTGACCCCCTCCACCCCATTGACACCCACCCCTCCCAGGCCTTAACCAGTCTACTGTCTGTGTCCATGGGCTTTGTATATGCTATATAATAAAAGCCTAATATGCTAAATGTCTTGTCATCTGGTTGTCCATTCAATCAATCAAAGCATAATATGCTAATGATATGCTAAGGCTGCTCAACCACTCCCTATGACTTGCATGGACCAACAGGGGGCAGACAGTCAACCGATCAACCAGTTGCTATGATGTGCACTGACCACCAAGGGGCAGATGCTCTGACCAGTAGGTTAGCTTGCTGCTGAGGTCCAGCCAATCGGGACTGAGCGAAACGGGCCAGACATGCCCTGGAGCTCTCTCGCAGTCCCTCCCCAGCTGGCCAACCCCACGCGTCCCTCCCCAGCCACGATAGTGCACCAGTGGGGTCCCTTGGCCTGGCCTGAACCTTCTCATAATCCAGGCTGAGGGATTCCACCCCCCCCCCCGAGTGCACAAATTTCATGCACCGAGCCTCTAGTATACATATAAATTCCTTGGTTAATCTCTCCCACCCACTCCCCCACCCCACCTTCCCTCTGAAACTCATCAATGTGATCCATGCTTCTATATCTCTGGATTTATTTTGTTCATCAGTTTATTTTATTCATTCGATTCCACATATGAGTTAGATCATGTGATATTTATCTTTCTCTGACCCATCCATCACCTCACCATCACACAGCTGTGTGTGTGTGTGTGTGTGTGTGTGTGTGTGTGTGTGTGTGTGTTTATGGTGAGAATTTTCAAGATCTACACTCTTTTTTTTGGGGGGGGGAGAAGCGGTATTTTATTTTTTTAATTTAATAAATCTTTATTGTTCAGATTATTACAATTGTTTCTCCTTTTTCCCCCCATAGCTCCCCTCCACCTGGTTCCCACCCCACCCTCTGCCCTTACCTCCCCCCCACACTGTCCTCATCCATATGTGTACGATTTTTGTCCAGTCTCTTTCTGCACCCCCCATACCCCTTTCCCCCTGAGAATTATCAGTCCACTCCCTTTCTATGCCCCTGATTCTATTATATTCACCAGTTTATTCTGTTCCTCAGATTTTTAATTAACTTGATTTTTAGGTTCACTTGTTGATAGATATCTATTTGTTGTTCATAATTTTTATCTTTATTTTTTTCTTCTTCCTCTTCTTAAAGAATACCCTTCAGCATTTCATATAATACTGGTTTGGTGGGGATGAACTCCTTTAGCTTTTTCTTATTTGTGAAGCTCTTTATCTGACCTTCCATTCTGAATGATAACTTTGCTGGGTAGAGTAATCTTGGTTGTAGGTTCTTGCTATTCATCACTTTGAATATTTCTTGCCACTCCCATCTGGCCTGCATAGTTTCTGCTGAGAAATCAGCTGACAATCGTATGGGTGCTCCCTTGTAGGTAACTAACTGTTTTTCTCTTGCTGCTTTTAAGATTCTCTCTTTGTCTTTTGCTCTTGGCATTTTAATTATGATGTGTCTTGGTGTGGTCCTCTTTGGATTCCTTTTGTTTGGTGTTCTGTGCGCTTCCTGGACTTGTAAGTGTATTTCTTTCACCAGGTGGGGGAAGTTTTCAGTCATTATTTCTTCAAATAGGTTTTCAGTATCTTGCTCTCTCTCTTCTTCTGGCACCCCCATAATTCTGATGTTGGTACGCTTGAAGTTGTCCCAGAGGCTTCTTACACTATCTTCAACTTTTTGGATTCTTTTTGCTTTTCCAGTTGAGTGTTTTTTGCTTCTTTGTATTTCAAATCTTTGACTTGATTCTTGCAATCCTCTAGTCTGCTGTTGGGTCTCTGTATATTTTTTATTTTAGTCAGTGTATGTTTAATTTCTAGTTGGTCCTTTTTCATATCCTTGAGGGTCTCGCTAAATTTATCGGCCTTTTCTAGGAAATTCTTGAAAAACCTTATAACCATGGTTTTGAATTCTATATCCAGTCATTTGTTTTCCTCTATTTCTTTCGTTTGTGATCTGTTACTTTGTCTCCGCATTTTTCGCTCTTTCCCTGAGTTGGTAGGGTAGCCTTGTGTGCTAGGTTTCCTATGTGCCCCAGTAGGTTGGCCTCCCCAGTTACCTGAGGTGGACACTCTTGGTGCACCCCTTTGTGGTCTGTGTGTACAGCCTTGTTGTAGTTAAGTCTTGATTGTTGTTGGTATCACTGGGAGGAATTGACCTCCAGGCGATTGGCTGAGTATCAGCTGTGTCTATGCCAGGAGACCTGTGCTGGAGACAGCCTTATAGGACAAGACTTACAAAATTGAAAAAGCCTCTGTGCTCAGCTTGGATGGGGCGGAGTCTCAGGGCTGAGCAGACAGTCTTGGCTTCCCGTCAGCACTGCCCTTGTGCGCGTGCCTCCAGACCTCTGCCTTCCACGGCTTCCCTGAGTTTCCGCCTGACAGTCCAGATTCCCCCCATAAGAGTGTGGGTCCCCAGGGGCTCGCCTGGAACTGGGGTTCAGTGCAGTCAGGAGCTTCCGACTCCCTTCCACTAGGGAGAGCTAGCGGCAACCTCCACAGTCAATCTTCTTGCACACACTCACGCCTCCAGACCCCTGCCCACCGCAGCTTCCCCAAGTCTCCGAGTCTCCGTGTGCCTTTCTCTCTACCTGACAGTCCAGACTCCCTCAGTATGAGCCTGGGTCCACGGGGCTTCGCCCAGAACTGGGGTTCAGTGCAGTCGGAACTGGGGTTCAGTGCGGTCGGGGGCTTCCTTCCCCCTCCCGCCAGAGAAAGCCAGCCAGGCACTCAGCCGCCCTTCCTCTCTGCATGCGTGTCTCCATACCTCAGCCCTTTGCAGCTCCTCTGATTCTTCGTGAGCTTTTCTCTTTCCTTCTAGTTGTAGAATTTCCACTCAGCCAGCTTTCCTGTGGTTCTAGATGATGCCCATTCTGTCTTTTAGTTGTAGTTTTGAAATTGTTGTGCGAGGCAGCAGTTTAGTTGCTTACCTATGCCGCCATCTTGGTTTCTCCAAGATCTACACTCTTGTAAAATTCCAAGTACAGACACACCTTGGAGATATTGTGGGTTTGGTTCCAGACCATAGCAATTAAGTGAATATCACACGAAAGCAAGTCAGACAATTTTTTGGTTTTCCATTGTGTATAAAAGCATTACACTACACTATAGTCTATTAAGTGAACAATAGGACGATGTCTGAAAAAACAATGTAACTACCTTATTTAAAAAATATTTCATTGCTAAAAAAATGCTATCAGCTGAGCCTTCAGTAAGTCATAATCTTTTTGCTGGTGGAGGGTCTTACCTCAATGTTGATGAAAACGATATCTGAAAAGTTCCATAAAGCAAAGCGGAATAAAATGAGGTATGCTTGTATAAATACAGAATTGTTAACTGTAGTCACCATGCTGTACATTGAATCCCTGAAGCATATTCATCTTATAACTGGAAATTTGTACCTTTTGACTACCTTCTCTCATCTCCACCACTCACCCTGCTGCCCTGGCAACCATTGATCTACTCACTGTTCCCATGAGTTCGGTTATTTTTAGATTCCACATATAAGTGAGATCATGTAATATTTTTTTTTCCTATTTGACTTATTTCACTTAGCATATTCCCTGAAGTTTCATTCACATTGCTGCAATAGCAGGAATTCCTTCTTTTTATGGCTGAATGGTATTCTATTGCGTGTTTGCTTATATATAAATACAAGGTAGAGCAAAAGTTGGTTTACAGTTGTGAATACACAAAACACAGAGTTTATTCTTGTATTATTATTTATTAGTTATTGTACTATTTCCATAGGAACACTGTAAACCTACTTTGCCCCACCGTGTGTGTGTGTGTGTGTGTGTGTGTGTGTGTGTGTATGTATGTGTATATATATATATATATATATATATATATATATATATATATATATCACTTTTTTTTTCCATGCACATGAGAGTGTTATTAGTGGTGTTTGCCTGCATCATCAGTTCATTATTCAAAGATCTGAGATACACTCTGAGTTACTTTTTCCATAATTTTTAAAATATACTTTTATCAACCTTTTAATACTTATGAAACAGTTAACAACAATGATATAAAAAGCAGAGCAACCTCACCTTTGAGTCTGCAGTAAAGCCAAAGATATTGAAATGCAACTCACCCCCTGATCACTGAGGACGCAGGTGGGCAGCCTTTGTTTCCCTTTCTTGCAATTAGGAAATGTACATGAGTCCTAATTGAAAAATGACACCAGCTCTACAGTTCTCCACTAACAGCTTAGATCATCCACATTCGCCCTGGCCCTGCTTAGAGTGTCGCATCTTCATCATATTGATCACCCATCATGATTGTTTGCTATTCGACTATCTGTCAAGGCAGAATAAAAAATGTGAAAGTGTTTTGAAAACTATAAAGCACTGGACACACATGAGGTATATTGTTGTTATTATCTATTATTTAAGACAGCCTCATCTTCTCCTTAGATTGAACAGGGCAAAGCCCTGGTTCCCACTTTACTGGCACTTTCACAGTCTCCAGCACTCTATATTTTGAAAATGAGTCATCCTGAATCCTGCGTCAACAAATCTCATGAAAATAAAGAAACCAGCAAAATACTGATGAAAAGCAATTGTTGGGATTTTTAAGTTTTAAAGTTAACTGAAATGACAACATATGCATCATGTGTTACTATTCCCTTAACAGGCATAGAACAACTACTGAGATTCAATAAATGTAATGGCATTTAAGATAGCAAACAAAGAAGGCCTGGTACCCATCTGGATTAAATAATGCTATCCCGGGCTTATTCAGCACTTACTCAAAACTTAAAGAGACTCAAAGCACCTTATAAAATGTGTGTTCAGGGCCTGGGCCTCCACCATTAGCCCTTAACCACTAGCCTAAATGTATTGGAGAAGAAGAAAATGGTTTTGTCGACTCACACTCCAGCCACATCTTCACTCCCACATCAATCCTTGATACCTCAAGAGAAGTCAGCTCTGGGCAGCTCCCTCTACACCCATTCACAAGCATTCTGCTTGTCATCATGAATCACTACCTATTTCTAGTGGGGGGTGAGGGGTTGGGGTTCTGGTTCTGGTTATTATTGTTTGGGTTTTTTTTTATTTCTATGATTTGGGGAATAAAGGATGAGGAAACAGAAGCCAAAGGTTAAGTAGATAAAAGCCAAGTATACAGGTGGCTAAATTCAACAAAAACAACAAAACAACTAGTTTTCATGCCTTGACCAAAAATGACTTTGCTTCTCTTCTTCTTCCCCAAGCAAGTGAGCACATGGATAAATTAAGGCAAAAAGGATTTTCTCAAAGTCACAGAGTTATCATGTCACCCAATGAATGATAAGTTGTAAGCTGGAGAACAGAGTCCCTGTCGTTTAATAACTTACAATCTTGTGAAGAAATAGGATGTCAAGAACTAAATAGAAACTAAGGTGGCGTGTGATGAGGGCCAATGGTTGGGACAGGCAGCAAATGCTACAGGCAATCCATGGTTGGAAAGCCGCACCAGCCAGGGAGTGTGGGAGAGCTCCAGGAAGGTGTGTCTTGCACTACAGTTTGAAAAAAGGGCAGAATGTAGGCAAGTAGAATGAAGAAGAAAGGATTTCACACCCAAGAAACACAACTGCATATGTTTCTATTTAGGTAACCTTGGTGGCAGTTGCCCTAGAACAGAGAATTTTCAGAGGAGAGTAATGTGATATGAGATGTCATTTTTTAAAAGCAACCCACCAGAGTGTTTAGATCATATTATCTCATTCAAAACTCACAACCCTCTAGGGCAAGATAAATGACACACTATGAGATTAGATGATACGTGCAAAGTCACCTATCAGTAAGTGGTGGAAGCAGGAGAAGATTCCAGGTTTTCTGAGTCCCTTTGTCATAGAGTTGTGAGATTTCAGTGAGGTAACCTGCATAAAGTGCTAAGAACAGTGCCTGGTGCATAGCAAACCTCAATGAATGCTAGCTATTTTTACTGTTTCTATCATTTTTATTATTGTAGATCTGACTGCACGGTGAGGAGTCTGGACTCTGCCCTCTAAACTGGTGTTTCCTAAACTGCAGACCATTGTGTCCTGTCTTCCTCACTTTACCCCACCTGCCCTATCAGGATGCTTTCAGCTGCAAATAGCAGAAAACAAGACAATGAAAAGATCTATTGGCACAAGTATCTGAACATTCCAAAGCTACAGTTTGTCTCCCTTTCTCTGAAGTTCTCTAGGCTCGGCCTCCTTGATGTGCTTCCTTCGTCCTGAGGACAGCTATCATGTGGAGAGGGAAAAATGGCTGCCCACCTCTCTCTTAAGGCCTCCCATTCATACATAAGACTGTCCAGAGGAATGAAAGGGTTGCTTTCTTCAACCATTGAGGAAAATTCCTGTGTTTTACTCTAATTGGACCATCTTAGGTCATGTGCCCATACCTGGACCATCACTGTGGCAAGAGGTGGGAACACACAGGCTAAGGCCATTCAGGATTTTTTCCTAGTCCAGCAATCAGCATGGCTACTCCAGGATCAGAAAGGAGGAAGAGGACTGGGGACACATCTCAAAGTCCTAGTTACCACTATCATAGCAATTTTTAAAAATATTTTTTAGTGATTTCAGAGAGGAAGAGAGAGATAGAAACAAAAATGATGAGAGAGAATCATTGATCAGCTTCCTCCCACACACCCCACAGAGGATCGAGCCTGCACCCTGGGCATGTGCCCTGACCGGGAATCCAACCATGACCTCCTGGTTCATAGATGGACGCTCAACCACTGAGCCATGCCAGCTGGGAAAGAAAAGTATTCTTTAAAATAAAAATGGTATGAGTCCAGCTGGTATGGCTCAGTGGTTGAGCGTCCATCTATGAACCAGGAGGTCATGGTTCGATTCCCGGTCAGGGCACATGCCCGGGTTGCGGGCTCCATCCAATCCTCAGTGTGGGGTATGCAGGAGGAAGCTGATCAATGATTCTCTTTCATCATTGATGTTTCTATCTCCCTCTCCCTTTCCCTTCCTCTCTGAAATCCATAAATATATATATATATATATATATATATAGAGAGAGAGAGAGAGAGAGAGAGAGAGAGAGAGAATACTTTTCTTTACAATAACTCCTTTTAAAAATTTTTTGTCTCATTCTAAACTTTAATATCCATACAATCACAGGTGCGTGTAACAACTGTTTTTTATTTAAAATAAATACATAACCAACTGTAAATATTATGCTACTTATATCACTGCCGAAGGCTTATATTCTGAGTTCAGTCTTCAGATTTTCATTCCAGAACTCTGTAATCTCAAGACCATATTAACATCCATAGCCAGTTTCTCCATTCTTTTAAAGTAACATTTGCTATGCTCTGTCTGGTTGAGATGGGGTGGGGGGGGGGGGGGCGGGGCGCGGGGAAACACCCATCGCACTGCAAAACCAGAATAACTGTTGTTTAGTTGGTTTTGCAAACAAAGGAAAATAAAAACAAAACACCCACTACGTTGTGAAGCCAGCATCACTGTTGTCCCATTAACTTTGCATCCAGAGAGAACTATCCATGGCTTAATGGGCTAGAGTCACTGGCAGAACCTCAAGCAACAGTCTGCAAACACCCTGGCCTGTGAAAAGACAGGCTCAGCCAGCCTTGGGTGTATGGTTTTACTCTCCTAATAAAAGCATTCCATAGGAAATGGCTGCTGGTGAAGATGATGGCAGGAAAGACAGTGAGAAAAATTGGGAGAGCTGGGCCTGGAGGAAATTCTAAAAACATTACACTCATGTCATAAACTCTCCTAGCAATAAAGCATAACTTTATAAACAGTCTGGAGCCCAGGATAAGGACAAGAAGCCCGGGAATTAAATTTACACCTTCATCTTGGTCATGGAGTCACTACCAAACCCCTCTTTCTCTCTGAAGGTGTCAGACAGAATTGGTTAGTTTCCCAGGCCAAAGCAAGCAGCCGTGGCCCCACCCAGAGAGCACTTTCTTTGGACTGCTAAGGAATTCTTTCTCTCTATGGATACATGCTGTAAAATCTACATCAAAGGGATGTAGAGCTCCCGCACCATTGGAAAGAGCAGATATGCCAACTTTCCTTAGGGGAAGATGCTATGTGAACCAAACTCCAGGCTAAGAATCAAGAGAGAGCATCCTGGATCTGCCACTTAAGCATCAGTGGTATCTCATCTTGCCTGCTGGCTGCTCACAGGTTCTGTCTGTGAAAGAGGACTTGGCGTCATCTGAGTTAATATGGTATGAATTGAGGGATCATTGAGGAACTTTAAATATACAATGAGGCGAATTAACTTTATCATTGAAGACAACAGCCAAACGTAGATTTGGAAGAAATGTGTGAAGAGGCACTTCACTTTAACAAAACATTTCAAAAGCTGGCAACAAGATATTAAACCAAATTGACATCTTTCCTGTCACTTGCATACATACATGCTCATAGATATGTCTACACCTGTCACTAAGTTCTCTTTCATAACCACCCCACATACTCTGCCCCAGAACTGGACTTCACTGATTTCTCCCCGGATGGCTGTAAGAGCATCTTCCCTGTCTCTCTACGTCTGCTTCGACTCCACTCCAAGCCAGGCTCCATACTGCTTCCAATGGAATCTTAATCAAACGTAAATATGACCCTGTCCTTCCTCTGCTTAAAACCCTAAATAGATCCAAGAGCTTCCAGAGAAAGTCAAAATTCCTTAGCCTAACAGCAAAGCTCTTTAGGATTACCACCTGTGGTTCATCAGTCAGCTCTATCACTCACCCTCCACCCCATGCACTCTTCCCTTAGCCACATAAACTGATTAAGCCACATCATGATGTTAGGCCTACATCTTTCACACATGCTGCCCTCTAAAAGAATATTAATTACTACTTGTTTTTCAAATTTCAAGAACTTCTCTCTCTGTCTCTCTCTGACTCTTTCTCACTCTAACACACACACACACACACACACACACACACACACACACACACACACACATCTGGTTTGGACTTCTCTTCTTATTGAGTACCCACAATAATTCCTGCATGTTTGAAACTACAAGCTCTTTGAAGGGAGGAATTTTATTCCATTTGACTTGGAAATTTGCTATCTTGCTTAGCCCAAGTATTTGGTATATATTCAATAGATATGGTTCTCTGATTTAACCAGTATTTTATTGAGTGCCAGAAAAGGAATCTGGTGTCTGATTTTAAATATACACTGAGTGGCCAGAGTATTATGATCTCTGAACGCATACTAATCTGGCCACTCAGTGTATTGGTATCTCAAATGGGTACCAAAAGTATTCTAGACTTTTGCTGGAGATCAACCACCTATTTGCCCTGAGCTTTCTATCAGCCAGCGCAAAGGGGAAAACTGATCATGTGCATGATACATAGTATCTTTGATATCAAATAAATGAGGTACTCAAGAGAAGTACACTGAGTGGCCAGATTACTATGCGTTCAGAGATCATAATAATCTGGCCATTCAGTGTATTTTTTAGTGTGAGTTTGCTACCACTTCCTCAATATGAGGTACCATTTTTATCAGTCATTCTTCACTGGAAAAGTAGGAAGCATTTATTCCACAATGAAAGGTAAAAATCTGGTGGTAACATTCACATGGTGGGGTCTTACTCTACATAGAAGCAAAACACAATGCGTAAAGGGGATAAATATCCCCCTGAAGACTTGGAGTTACAGTTAACATCACATGGGTTAGAAAAGGCCATTTTAGTGACTTCCTGAGCCTCATAAGTAGGACAAGTGCCAGATAATAACACATAACTCACAGCCCTTGAAACTTTCTGGTTCTCAGATTAGTCTCCTCAGACCCAAGTCTCCTTGCTTAAAGAAAGCTGGAGCAAAGCACTTTGAGCTCTTAGGATGAAAAGGACTTTAGAACTACAGGCATTGTTTGGATTCTCCTGCAGCCATGTTATGCCTTGGCTGCCATATGATTCCACTTTGGACTAGTATCTCTCTCATCTTTCCTGGATCCAGCATTGCCCCATTTCTAGCCTCCAGTCCTTCTAGAGACTCTGAGACTCCCCGGTGGGCCTCCTTCTGAAGTCACCTGATGTGCCAAACCAAGAGAGTTCCAATATCGGCCTTGACAAGCAGCCCCAAATCTTTAAGACATCTGTAAACAGCCCTCTGAGCTTTTCATTATCATTTTATTTTGTCTACAGGAAAAGGTAAGCACAATAAATGTTGTTGTTGGGGGTTTTTTATTTAAAGTCTTTCCTATGATAGAAAAGAGTGCTCATGGTTTTATCCCTTCATGATATTCCAAAATCTAAGCCATTAAATCTCCTTTGGAAAACAACTGTTCTTAATACCTGCTGGATTTTCTTTAGTGGGAGTGAAGGTCAAAATCTGAATTCTAAATACAGAAAATCACCAGGTCAGTGAATTCTCAATGATATGTGGCATTTTCCATCTCTCTGGTTCATCTGGTTCCATTCATGCAACTTATTCACATATTCATTCACTCAACAAGATTTATTGGGCATCAGGGTTCAGGAATTGTGTGCTGTGGGTTGTGGATACCCAGAGGGAATAATGGTCTTCCCTGACCTTCATCAGCTTATGGCTTATTGTAGAAATAGACATGCAAACAATTACAACATAACATCCTGCCTGACTACAGAGCAGGTACTAGGTATCAGGGGAGCAGAAACAGAGGCCTGAACTTTTGGGGGAGGCAACAGTGGGGAGAGTGAAGGGGTCAGTTTAGCATTTCAGGAAAAGAATGATCCTTGAAGAACAAACAGATGCTGGGCATGAGAGGAAGGGTAGTAGGAAAAACTACAGGAGAGAAAAGAGAGAACATGAGTGGAGATTTCCAAGTAGTTCTCTATTGTTTGAATAGAATGGCAGTAATGATATTGGGAATGTGGTAACGGGTCAGGTGTTTGACAGATGTAAGGAGTTTTGATTCTCTCTGGCAGGAGACAGGAGCCACTGGAGAATTTTGAGCTTAAAAATGACCCAAGGGGACCTTTGTGATAGAAATATCACTCTGATGGCTGAATGCAGGGTGCATTGGAAGTAGAGGTGATTTAAGGCACAAAGTCGAGGGAGCTGCAGTCCGTGAAAGAGAAGACAAGAGCTGGAACCCAGGCAGCAACAGGAGAGAGTCTATGGAAGTAAAAAGGGCAGGATCTCGTGGTAAAGTAAATGTGGAGATTCAGAAGAGGACCCATAAGAAGATTACAAAATGCAAATATCTGGACAGA
The DNA here is from genome assembly GCF_027574615.1 of Eptesicus fuscus. Lineage (NCBI taxonomy): Eukaryota > Metazoa > Chordata > Mammalia > Chiroptera > Vespertilionidae > Eptesicus > Eptesicus fuscus. The sequence goes on from NC_072475.1 coordinate 22,383,679, forward strand.
AAGTAGCCATATGAGGGTGTTGGTAAACATCAACTGAACCTGGCAATCTTTCTGAGAGAAAATTTAGGATGGGGGTGGGTCTCAGCCCTCCTCTTCCTCACAAGTCAGAATTTTTGAATCCTTTGCCAGCTCCATTTATCTATTATTTGTATTAACTCATAATGCAGGGTATTGGGGGAAGGGGTCAGTATTTCCATGCTCTGCAAATCAACTGAGTTCAATTGAGTTCAATTGCAGTTCTTTTCCTCCCCGTTTTCCTCTTTTTTTTTTTTTTTTCGGAAAGGAAAGGAGAGGGAGAGAAAGAGAGAAACATCAGTGATGAGAGAGAATCATTGATCGGCTGCCTCCTGCAAACCCCATCTTGGGGATCAAGCCCTTAACCCAGGGCATATGCCCTAACCAGGAATTAAACTGTGACTTCCTGGTGGGAATCAAACTGTGACTTCCTGGTTCATAGGTCTATGCTCAACCCCTGAGCCATATTGGCTGGGCTGTTCTCCTCTTTATTAAAGGATTAGAGGCCCAGTGCATGAAATTCATGCATGGGGGTGGGGAGCCCTCAGCCCAGCCTGCACCCTCTCCAATCCGGGACCCCTCAGGAGATGTCCGACTGCCGGTTTAGGCTCGATCCCCAGGATCAGGCCTAAACCGGCAGTCAGACATCCCTCCCACAATCCTGGACTGCTGGCTCCTAATCACTCACCTGCCTGCCTGCCTGGTCACCCCTAACTGCCTCCCACCACCAGCATGATCGCCCCTCACTGCCTCTGCGTGCTGGCCTGATCGCCCCTAACGGCCCCCCCACTGCCAGCCTGATCGCCCCTAACTGCCCCCTGCAGCTGGCCAGGTCACCCCCAACTGCCCCCTCCCTGCCAGCCTGGTTGCCCCAACTCCCCCCGCCCCCCACCCCCCCCACCCCCCGCCGGCCTGGTTGCCCCACACAGCCTGCTGTTCAGTCATTTGGTCATCCCTCACTAACCCCCCTGCCAGCCTGGTTGCCCCACGCAACCTGCTTGTTCAGGCGTTTGGTTGTCCCTCACTAACCCCCCTGCTGGCCTGGTTGTAGGCAGCCATCTTATAAGGGAGTGAGGATCAATGTGCATATTACCTCTTTATTATATAGGATACTGCTAAGAGCTGGGTCCCTATTGAAATGTTTCAAATGTTTAAAGATGGCTCTCTTGTCACTGTTTTTAAAAATACACATCATTCTTTGTCCTCATTAATCAGTACGATTTAGCTTCCTTTTATAGCAACCTGTGTTCACCGACAGGCAAATCTTATAAAATTTGTGTGAGTTTAAATCCTTGAAATAATTTAGAAAATGTGCTTTATTCCAGAGCAATGACTTTAAATTTTAATATCAGCATTAAGAAGTAGGAATGTTACCTCTCCTTTTGCACTCTTTTTAAAACTCTTTTTCATAAAGAAATTAAACTATCTGATCCCCAAATTGCTACTTTCTTGATCTCCCTAAAAGGGACACTTGTGCTAAAAATATTTTTTTTCCTTTTTTAGTGTAATTTGAAATTTTTTTGTTCAGACGTAATAGTAAACAATAGACACCAAATAAAGCAGGTAGCACATTAAGTTAAAACCCATGGCGAGTAGAAACAAGGTACAAATCTTGTTCACATGTTCATGGACCATCAAACCTAGAATCATGGCAGTACATTATGGGTTAGATGTCAAAGTGCTGTACCAATTCGGCTACACCCACCAAAATTCTCTGTTATGCCTTGGAAATGTCATGATTGAAAGGAATAAGCATAGATATAGAGAGATGTCTAATTGTAATCCAGATCAAAGATTTTTTTAAATTGAAGTTGGGCCTAAAAGAAAAATGTTAAGCTTACCTTTACTTTAAGCCAACTAAAACTCATGCTAACTTTAATTGGCATTTTTATATGAATAGTTTTGAGTACAGAAATAGCATAATTTTGCATTGGCAAATTCTCTCTGTATTCTTCTTTGATAATTTATTCTCTTGGAGGTATTTTTTTAACTCTTACAATTTAAAATTTATTTAAAAGAGTAATTCTACCTTTCATACAAAAGACAGGCTTTCCATTTATAAACCCATTACCTAGAGGCACAATTAAAATGGAAACATTAAATAGAAATAAAACATAATTCTTTGGCTCTTTTCATTCACCAGCTGGCTCATTTCATAGATTCCCTCTTCGGTGAGTTTCAAATAACTTAGCAGTTAGTTGATTACCTATTTGCATATCCTTCAAATTATAAAATTTAATTGTCCGAGTTCCAATTCAGGTAATCCTAAATGCTTTCATTGTATAAACAAAGCCTTTTTGTGCATATAATTGTGAACTGGGACATTAGATCAAATTTATTAATCATTTTCTCCAGATAGATTTCCACATTTCCCAGCCTTTAAGAATTCTTCACTGAGCCCTCCTGTTCTCTCTCTGGCAGTAAGCCCATCTCAAAAACTCACCAGTCACTGGAAATTTCTTTTCAGCATTTGAGGGCAGTCTCAATTGCTAGGAACAAACTTAAAATTAAAATGGCCTTTTTTTTTTTCTTTTTTTTTTTTTTTTTTGGTGTAAGGAAGAGTAATACTGATTGCTTTAACTTGTTTTTTATTATTAGGCACCTCGAGGTGCCTCTGATGAGGCTGCACTGCATTGATTTAAATATGTGATGTTGTGATAGCTGGTTATGATTTTCTGATGTTTTTCTGCAACTCTAACCATATGTAATTTTGAATTAAATGAAAGTTAAGTACTAAAACATTTTGCCCAAAGGGAATTCGGATTCTCAATGTGCTTTTAATAACTGTTTGTAAAACATTTAGGAAAATCTATGGCAACACATTTAGGGGGGAAAAAATCAAATTACTATTGCCTTAAGATGTTATTCTAGTGTCAACTTTATGAAACATCCTGTGTGGCCCAATTGTTGAACTAATCCAGTCAGTAATACTTTAATACATATTATATATATATATAGGAACTAAATTTAGTTTGTGTAACATTAATAATACTTCTTTAAGATATTTCTCTAAAACTCGCTGAAAATGTTGTGGATGGTGCAAAAGATGTCTCATCAAATATTTCTGAAAAATTAAAAATTAAATCTAATCAGAAAGCATTAAAATTAATTAGAGGAATCAGATTAAAAACTATTAAACAACCACTTATTTTTTTAAAAGGTATTAGAGGTCCCAAGACTTCTTCAAAGCCTAAAATAAAATATTATGCCTGGCCGGCGTGGTTCAGTGATTGAGCATCGACCTATGAACCAAGAGGTTGTGGTTTGACTCCCAGTCAGGGCACATATCTGAGTTGTGGGCTCAGTCCTCAGTGTGGGGCGTGCAGAAGGCAGCCAATCAATGATTCTCTCTCATCATTGATGTTTCTATCTCTCTCTCTCTCCCTTCCACTCTGAAATCAATAAAAAATATATTGTAAAAAATAAAATAAAATAAAATAATGTAATGGTGTGCCCAGGGCCCAAGGTAATCAAATCTTCTGTGGAAGTTGGGACAATGGATGAGGGCTTTCTAGAAGGCAAAATCTGCCAGTTAGTTGCACAGACATTGCTTCTGAAGGTACAATTTGGAAAATGAACTCAAGTTGAAATGTGACCTGAATTTCCATTTTCTCCCACACACACAGAAATGACTATGTACCTAATTTGGGAAAAATTCAAACCATAACCTTCAATGTACTGCTCAGAATCTGTGCTAAATGTGAATACCAGAATCACCTTTCATCCAGAAAGATGGTGTCCTTGAACCTAACCAGGAGATAATGAGCTTTCTTTTCCTCACATTTGTAATCCCTCACCCAAAGCATCATTAGGATACAATCACCTCATAATACAGTTGTAATCATTTATTTTGCTATTTATGCGTGTTTTTATTTCCCCCTGTGACCATGGGAACAATTACAGAAACCTGTAAAATGTAGAATCCATGTCTATCAAGAAACAAGTGAATTATGATGATCTAAAACAGAATGGCAGCTAAAGGGCTTTACTTTGAAAAGATCAGATTTTCTAAGTAACTGATATGTCAGAACCATCCTCAGTGAGGATATGACCAGAATTTTTATCCATCACTCATTAAATTATGACACCGTGTGACTCCATAAGCCCTGACTGATTCAGCATCCTTATTAAAGGGTTTTATTAACAGATGATTGGAAATATGGGTATTCTGTTTATACTTCACACACTTTTATATTAGTTGGATTTTGTAACAAGAATATGTCAACTCAATTTGATCTGAGTTCCTTTACCTCTCAGTTATATGACATTGTCAAGCATTGTTAATTGTTGAAGGTGGGTGATGGGTACATGTGGGTTCATTATATACTATTTTTTCCAACTTTATAGATTATGGACTATTTGACCATATCCATAATAAAAAGCTTTTAAACAGTGTATCATTTTTGGTAATTTAAAACATGCAGTTCTAAACTAGAAATTGGTTTTCTGCAATTTGTACAAGTTTATAATTTGATAATACACAAGTACTTGATCACAATTCCTTACTTTATTTTAGAACATGAAACTTGTATGAAATGCTTCCTTCTACATGCTCTGTATGAAGGGAAAATCCATAATGCAATAATGAAAATTAAATTTCAAATAAATTCGTTTATAAATACTGCCATTTAATTGGAGTCTAAACATGTACCCTGAAACTGATCGACTTTAAAATATCTTAAAATGGATGACTTGGGGTGCAATTGTCCTTTCAACCATCGCCATAACATGCCTGATCTCACTGGATATTTTAAGACTCGCTCTTTTTAATAATAATAATGAGAACTAACACTTCCTGATCCCTACTATGTAAAGGGTATGCTAAGAGCTTCACAATCACTACCTTGTTAATTCTCATGAAACCATGGAGTAGACATTTTTATGTTCACTTAACAGAGGAGAAAACTGAGGTTGAATGAGTACAACAGTGGAAGGTCCCAACTGGTGACTAGGTAGTCTGTCTCCAGAAACCATGCTCTTAGCCCAATCAAAGGAGGGAACACAAGATAAAAATAAACTCAAATAGTATGTGGGAAAGTGAGGCCAGACAACCTTAATAAAATATGGTGAAAATAAATAATTAGCAGATGTGAAGTGCTCTAAAAACATCATTTAAGGTACATCATCCCTTTGATGCTAATACTACCACAGGCAAGTGTGAGTCCGGGTTATAGCCAGGAAGCGCTGAGCTGGGAGCTGAGTGGCTTATGAATATTCATCAAGGACACAGCCTGAATCCTCTGAGTTCAGATCCAGATGATTCCACAACTTCCCCACTACCTCTAAAGCATGGCTTTCAGAATACCCTTTTTTTTTCCCCCTTATCATTATTTTGACAAGCTTCTTCCCATATCTTTATAATCCCAAGTACTGAATTTTGAAAAATCTATTTTGGGGACAGAAAAGGAGGCCCTTCGTCATTTTTGCATTTTCAAAGTCTATGAGGTTCCGGTTTAAATGGTCTGGGGCAGGACCAGAATGAGGGCATTGCTTTAAAGCTCGGCTAGTGACTCTAATGAGCATCCAGGGTGGAGAAGCCCTGCTCCTAGTGGATTGCTGAAACAAAAGCTGCAAAGCTGAAGCAGGTTAGGCAGAACAGAGAGAAAAACTCAGCTTCACAGGCATGTGCCTCAGGCCAATGGGGCAAAGCACTCGGGGTAGACAAACCAAAGACCAGAACACCAGCAAAAATAAATCTGCCCTCAGCTAGGAGAATGCAGGAAATCCTCTAATCCCTCTATACTGTGGAGGGTGTGAAGGAAATGGTAGGCATTTCTAGGTGCTTGGGGGGAAATGTTTGTATGTGTGACTATAATGTCATTGGGCTCTCATTATTGAGCTAATTCTAAACAGATATTCTTCATGGCCCTAAAAACTGCTTGTTCTACTCGGCTACATGTGAAACTAGAGCATTTGAACATGAACTTCTATGAAGAGAATTGAATAGTTTGCCAAAAGGGATTAGTCTTTGAATCCAGACCAACATCATTGCTTGACTATTTGTCTACTAAGAATTGGTTAGCAATGAGATTGGTGTAAATGAATCTCATTGTATCTGCTGTACTAGCCCAATCAGCTAAAGGCACAAGTTGGGAGAAAAGAATAAGAGAGGGTAAAAAGGAAGGAAGTGGGCATTGAAAAGGGGGGAAGAGTAGTTCATACCCACTAGGATAGCTACAAAAAAAATGGACATAACAAGTGTGTTTGGTATGATGAGGAGTCAGGTAAATTGGAATCCTTGTACATTGCTAATGGGAATGTAAAATGGTACAGCCTCTTTAGAAAACAGTTTGAGTTTCTTCAAAAGTTAAACGTACATGTACCGTATCACTCCTAGGTATATACCCAAAAGAAATGAAAACATATGTCAACACAAAGCCTTAAACATGAATTTATAAATGCCAAAAAAAAAAAAAAAAAGGGGGGAAGCCATCCAAATGTCCCACGCCTGGTAAATGATGAACAGCATGTATGCCATGGACTGAATATTTGTGCTCCCCCAAAATCCACGTGTTACAACCTGATCCTTAGTGTGGTGGTGTTTGGAGGTGGGCCTCGGAGAGGTGATTAGGCCATGAGGGTGGAACCTTCCTGAATGAGATTAGTGCCTTTATAAAAGAGACCCCCCCCCCCCGCCCAGAACTCACTCATTCCTCGGATATATGAGGACTCGGTGAAAAGACAGCATCTATGAACCAGAAATCAGACTCTCACCAGACAACGAATCTGCCAGCACCTTGATCTTAGACTTCCCAGCCTCCAGACTGTGAGCAATGAATGTCTGCTGTGTATGAGCCACCCAGTCTGTGGTATTTTGTTCCAGCAGCCCTGACAGTGAGACAATGTGCTGTATCCATATAATGGAATACTACTACATGATGTAAAAGAATAAGCAATTGATACACATGCAGGGATGAATATCAAAAGCATTATAACGAGTGAAAGAAGCAAGAAACAAGAGACTAAATATCGTTTCATTTCATTCGCATGAAACTCCTAGAAAAGGTAAAGCTGTGGAGACAGAAAGCAAGTCAGTGGTTGCCTGAGGTTGGGAGTAGGAGCAGGAACTGGCTACAGACAAACACAAGGAAACGTTTTGGAGTGACAGAAGTATTTTAAACTTGGGTTGTGATGATGGCTGCACAATTGCATAAATTTACTAAAAAATCATTAAACTGTACGTTAATAATAGGTGAATGTATGATATATAAATTATATCTCAATAAAGCTGATCAAAGTCAATAAATAAAGATAGGAGAAGTGAAGAACAGGAAATATAAAGAGGTTCAGAATGTTCATGGAATAGCAGAAAAGGAAAGCATGCACAAATTCACTGAGAAACCAGATCACCATGGATTGCGGAAGCAGGCACCGTGCTTCCTTGTCTTCTATGTTTTACTCTTTGTGCTTATATTCTGGATTCAAACTGTGCACTGTAAGTTTACAGAATTTTTTTTTAAATTGGCACAAACAACACATTTTCAAATGCTCTAACCGTTAAGAAAGACAGCTGAACTAGGGCATCACACCTGTACTTGCCACAGCTTCTTGTACGTTGCATCACCCTGAGCTTTTGGCTTCTTGATTTAAGCTGTACATGTTACATTGCCTTTGCATCGAGTGACTAACACCAGAGTTTTACACCATTTTCAGTAACTTGCAGTACCTGTGAGGTCAAGTTGAATTGCTGTTTTTTGACATCGCTGAGTACTAGTTCTCATGACTTGAAGAAAACGTCTCCCTTACCTGCTACTTCATGTGTCAATTTCTCCCTGTACCTAAATCTCCTCTCATTTCCTTTGTCAGTGGAAATTTTTTAGAAAGGAGAAAAGAACATGTAAGTGATGAAGAATTATACCCTGCGTTAACAAATAAAATGTTTCCTTCTTTTCATGAAAATAAGGACAGTAACAGCCTCATCAAAACGTGGTGTAGTGGGGGACACAACTCTTTCTCCCCATTGCTTGATTCTTCCTTCACTTCAGTCTCCTCTGTCGCGCACCAGCCACATTCTTGCCTGGAAGGCCTACCTATGAAATATCTCCCCCCAGGGTTCTGTGCTGTATAGTTCTTGTGATGTACATGCAGTATCGTTGCCAGGTGAAGGGCAGGACAGGAAACATGAGCTTTAAGTTTTTCACTCAAGGCCTCACATGATTCTTTTTCTACTTAAAAAAAAAAAAATACATCAAAGATAAATCAAATATTTTGGTGACCGGTAATTGGGATCAGTCATACTGAAAAATGTGTCAGTTGCTGAAAGTGTAACTATGTTCTATGTGTACCTGACCTAAGGATTTCCACAGAGAAATAAATTGGAAATGTACATTTTTTGAAAGGAGAGCAGGGGAATAAAGAGTTCCCTTCCAAGCCTTTTCAATGACAAGGCTAGGAGGTCTTTGGAATGTTTGGTTACCTTCCCGTGCACATGCCACCTGTATTTTGCAAGGATTCAGGCAGCTAAGAGGTGTAACACCCCTATGTGTGGGTCTGCTCGTTCAGCAAGTACTTGGTGATGGTAGGACAGTTTCTCAACCTCAGCACTATTGACATTTTGAATCAGATTTATTCTTCATTGTGTAGGATGTCTAGTAGCATCCTTGGTCTCTATTGAGTAAATGTCAATAGTCACTTCCTCTCCCCCACCCTCAGTTGTGAATTGTGACAATCAAAATTGCCTCCACACATTGCCAAATATTCCCTGTGGGACAAAGTTACGTCCCACTGAGAAACTGCTAGAAGGTACCCCAGCCTGAATTTGCAGACCCCAAAACACTGGAAACATGGCTAAACTGTGGGCATAGACTGTTCATTCCAGGGTCTCTACTAAAGGGGTTGAGCCCAGAGCTAAACTTCTAATATAATCTAAAATCAATGTAATAAATTTCTAAAATAATCTATGGTCCTGAGGGAAGACAGGGTATCATATCCTGTAGCAGTTGCCCAATTATCAGGACTTATTATGAACACTTCTGAAATACTGGAATTTAGGCTCTTGTCACTAAATTATCCATGAACTCTCAAACAGCAAAGGTACAAACATCCCTAGTAGTGACATAAAAAAGGAAACAAGGGTCACATTTTAGTAATTGACAGATAAATGTTTCAATCTCCCCTCTATATCTGTTACCAGATATTGTTCAATCTAGTTGAGATTTTTTTTTTTTGGGGGGTGGGGACCTAATTAAGACCTAAAATGGTTAAAAAAAAATTAAAGGACTTAACAGAAGAAGAAAAAAGTGAAACCCAGCAGCTAGGCAGACAATTGAAAGCTTCTCTCCCTCACAGGAGAAAAGGGCTTTTGTTTCACTCATCCAAGATTAACATACAGACATTTCAGAAAACGTGTCCCCAAACGGCCCATTTCTGCCCTCATGACCAAAGATCCTAAATATTTTTTGTGTGTGGGGAGGAAACAAAAAGCAGTTGCAGACATTTTGCAATTCTTTTTAGCAAAAATAACCAAAGACACTAAGTCTAATGCACTGCAGCTGAAATTTCATTTACTAACTAACCACACTAATGAGGTGCTGCCCAGGGAGTTCTAATTAGATTCACTGTATTTCTGTCACTGACATTAATTCCTAACTTCAACTTCCAGAAAAAGTTTGATGTTTTCTAGATTAAAAAAAAAAATTTTTTTTTTTTTTTTTTCAGGAAAAGCATTAGGAATTTCAATTGTTTGTTGAGGGCTGGGGGGAAAGGAAGGAGGGGTTTGAGAAATGTTCTGAGTTTGAGCCAAAATGGACTCTCAATAGCTTTTTACTGATTCTAATTGTTGCAACTGCTACAGTTTTATGGTATAGCAGATTTCTGAATTGGAAAAACACAATGTTGACATTCATATACAAAACAATACTCATTTTATCAAGATGGCTGGTAAGCTTGTATTTGCAAGTGTTGTTCATTATACTATTTTTGTTCTTTGTATATACTCTGGAGTTAAGAAGATTAAGCCCCTATAGCCATCAAGCCAGATTCTCCAAATCAAAATTACATTCAAAGGACTTTCAGAAGATTAGCTTCCAACTAGTTCTCTACTGTCTAATTCCATGATTTCAAATAAAATGTTGTCCTGCTACTATTTGATTATAATTGCATTGCACTGAACTTCCTGCATTATTCTCAGCATGAAATTGAAAGGCGTGCTTTTCAAATGGATTTTATGTGCATTTTTTATTACACGATTGAATACATAAACACAATTCGAGCATCGCCTCGCTTATAAACACACCAGATTTGCAAAGAACCCGTACATCTAACTGGCTACTGCACTACTCCCACACCCAGGCCACGCGCTGTCCTAGTGTGGAAGCCGTTGTGGAAGAGCTCAGAACTCTTCCAGAGAAGGTAGGATCCTAGGTAGCAGGTCTAGTAGGAGATGACCCAGCAGGGAGCCTAGATGGTGTCCACGCCCTTCTCCAAAGTATCTCCCACAATACAATACCAGAAGTTGTGTGTATCTCTCTATCACAGTGTCTGATACTCTTCAAATTACAAATGTCTTTGAATTAACAAGCTTCTTTAAAATGCAAATGACTCCCTGAGAGGTAATTACATTCTTTAATTAATTAAGGCAGATTTCTCTGCTCTTCATACCTAACTACGGTCATCTGAGTGAAGGATTACCAGGCAGTAGGAATAGCCGACGCTGAACAGTGGGAGCAGCACTAGGATAGGAGCAGCTGTCCTGATGGCTGTGGTAGCAGGAGCAGCAAACACTGACTCTGCGCCAGGCCCTGTGCCTAGACCCCTACTTGACTGCCTCATTTAACCCTCTCAAAACCCTAGGGGAAAATTTTAGGGAGGCCATGTAATGGCTCTCAAAAATGTGGTTCCCTGGGCCAGCAGCATCAACATCACCTAGGGATTTGTTACAAATGTAATTTCCCAGGCCCCACCACAGACCTACTGGATCAGAAGCTCTGTGGGGGGTGGGCCCAGAAGTCTGTTTTAACAACCACTCCAAGCGATTCTGATGCTTGCTAAAGTTTGAGAACCACTGGGCTACAGATGTGTAGAAAAAAAGCCACATGCAAGCACACATGGATGCGTGTGCATGTGCACACACACCTAACACACTAAATTAGTCAAAGTTCCCAATTTATTTATAAAAGAATACAGACCCACCCTGGCCGGTTGCTCAGTGGTTAGAGCATTGGCTCATAGACCAAAGGGTCTCAGGTTTGATTCCCACTCAAGAGGACACACCTGGGTTGCAGGTTTGATTGCTGGTCCCGGTCCAGGCACATGTGGGAGGCAACCAATTGATGTGTCTCTCTCACATCAATGTCTCTCTCTCTCTCTCACTCTCTCTCTCTCTCTCTCGCCCCCCCCCCCCCCTTTCCACTCTCTCTGAAAAGCAATGGAAAATATATCCTCTGGTGAGGATTAACAACAACAACAAAAAATACAGACCAGAATCAGCATTTAAAATAAATCTAAGAGAAATATACTCTGAATATATTTCCAAACAACCAAAACAAAAAAAAAAAACACACACAAAGCTTTAGAAATAGCCCATTCTGAAGGTAAGGACTGCATATTTAATCACTCATTTGTTTTATTCGACATTTATAAGTTATTTACGCTGACATTTCTCATGGTCTTGCACTGGTTATTCCCAGGTTGACCTTTCAGATGGACTGTCCACACTGCTCTGTCTTCAAGGTGACTGACCCCCATGACTCCCAGGCCCTCTGGCTTCTCATTGGGTTCAGCAAATGGGAAGAATCTGAGTAGTTGTTCCCTCTATCCCTCCATGCTGTGCCAGTTTGGCAGTATCTTTGTTCCTTTACCTAAAGCCTCAGCTCCTGTGAGACCCCCTCTCCCAGGGCTATGGCCTCAGAGCTAACAGCTTCCCCTGTTCCCAGTCATTGGGTACTTCCCCATCTCTTGGTGATTCCCACATCCTGCCCACATTCCCATCACTTAACTGTCCCCAGAGTGGGCCATCTGTTTCCTGCTTAGATCCTGAGTGATGCAGACCACAACCATAGATTTGCAAGCATGATGCTTTCTACCAGTCCCTATTAGCTTTTTTTTTAAAATGAATCTTCTTTCAGTGTGCCAGTTTGCATCACGCTGCCAATTGCAAAAGTCACATCACTCCAAGAAGACTATGTAATTCATGTAAAACACTTTGCATAGTAAGTGCTCAATAAATAGCAAATGACATTATCATCATCACCGTTGTTATTGGTAAATTAATGTTTATTACTAGAACTAAAAACAATGGACATAACTTAGAGGAAGGCAGATTTTAAATTAAGAAAGATAATAAGCTTTTTCATAATTACAGGGTCCAACAATGAAATGGCCAGCCTTTTAATTAGAATTTATAAAGTACTTTCATGTCTGTGGCCTTATATCATTTTCATAGTGACCCTATGATGTAATTGCATGATTAGCCTCTGGTTCAGATGTGGATACTAAGATGTAGAGAGCTTACAAAGACTGACCCAACAGCAGAGCTATTAAGTGTTGGAACCAGCACTGAAATCTTGCTGCAGGGCTAGGTTCTGCCCACAATACCCATGTGGAAGTTACAAAGGGCAGCTGATGAAGGAGCAGTGTGGGGAGAGAAACAGGCTGTCCACTATGCTTGGGTGGGATCCCTGATCTCTCTGGCCACAATCTGCCTCCCTGAGTCACAGCTGGATGTGCTCTGGTGCCATATTGTAAAATCTTGTTCTGGAAAAAAAAAATGGAGGGAGGGGATAAAATGGAGGTAGATTAATGCCTCAATAGATTATCAAGTGGGTGAGACTCACTAAGAAGAAGTGAAGACACTGAAGGGGAAATATGTAATAGAGTCACAATGAAATATAGACTTCTTAAATATTTGACCACTGTGGAGAGCCACTTGGGAGAGAATGAGTAATCCATGGCAAACAACCCAGCAGAGTGGATATGGAGGGAGTGCATAAAACAGCAGTAAGCCATGACCCCTTTTCATCTTCAATCTTTCTAAACAACAGCAGAAAAGAGCTTCATGCATAATGATGCAAAATTGATTGAGTGGGTTGTCTTTCATATGGCTGATCCTCTGTATCTGTATTTCCAAATGTTATCAAGAGTCTCAGAAATTAGGGTGCATGTCGTGCAATTTATGTTTCACGAATAATTATCAAGAAGGGCAATAGCCTTAGTAAACACATGGTATTAGGGGGGAAGACTTGCTCAGCCTAACATTTGATTTTGTTAATATAAATAATATATTAACAAGTGAACAATTTGGACTTGATCCAAACCACTCTAAGTGCTTTGCTAAAACTTACCAATGGTATTTACTTCTATAAATAACAGCCATAATTGGAATAGTTTTCTAGATACATCAGTTTATATCTTATGACAAATACCCATTTAAAGATCTTTATAATTGCAAGCATTTTAGAGGAACCTTTGAATTAGATGGTAGGGGAGTGGTATCTGACCACCCTTAGTGTGGGGTGGAAGAAAGAGTTCAGAGTTCAGACCTGAGCTGGGTCTTGAAGGATGTGTAGGATTGGGGTAGGTAGAATAGAGAGGGACAAGGTCTTCCAGATTAGATGTGATAAAATTCTGGTGCTGGAGTCTGAGGCAGTCTGGAGTCTGGAAAAGACTTCAGAACCTTAGTTCACCTCAAACTGCCATAAACCATTCAAGCATGAGAAGGTTGGATAGAGACTTAAATGGAGGCCAAGTGGGGTAGTAGAAAGAGCACAGGTCCAGACTAAGACATACCTGGCTTCAAGTTCTGGCACCTCCACCTAACAGTTCAATGCCCTTGAGAAAGTTTCTTAACTTGTGTAAGTTCATTTTCTCATCTGCAAAGTAGCAGTAATAATATCTTTCTCATGAAGCTCTTGAGAATTAACTGAGAGAATGTATGTAATAAGCCCAGTACAATGCTGGGCAAAAAGTATGCCCTCAATATATTGTGAGCATAGTTATTATTATTGTCTTCTAAATGTTTCAAGGATGACTAATGAAAAATTCAGGATTCTTGGGAGATTTATTTCCCCTGTGTATTGCCTAGTTGCTGTTTACTACAATATTGAACTTTATATTAAGTTGAAAGAATGTTATCTGTCTGAGTCAGGCATCCCTAGGTTCAAATCTTAGCTCGCTACTTTCTTTGTGTGCCCTTGGGAAAGTCTGATGACCTCTAAATTTGTTTTCTCTTCTGTAAAATGGGAATAATAACTACCTTGCAAGAGTAGAATAAGATTTTGGGAAAGTATCTATAAAGTAAATAGCATATACTAGGCACTTAATATTAGCAGCCATTGTTGTTATTTTCTCTGCAGAGCTTCTGTCTACGTTAATAATTCTGTCCTGTTCATTTCCAATTTATGATCATCCTTGAGTCATTTTCTCAGCAATGAAAGAAACTTTCCTAAGAATTGTAATGCCCCTTTACACCCACCTGGAACAACAACTAACATTTACATAGTGTTTTTAACCTCAAATATATGATTACCTTTTATAAATATATTCTTACAAAAATATTATGAAATCATTTTATATTATTTTTAATGTAATTTGCAAACCATGAACTTGATCATTTTAAAGTGTACAATTCAATGGTTTTAGTATATTCATAAAGTTGTACAACTCTGTGGTGGGTTGAATGGTGAATCCCCCAAAAGATAAGTCCAGCTGGAATCTGTAAATGTGATCTTAAGATATAGTTAAGGATCTTGAGGTGAATTCATCCTGAATAATACTAAATCCAATGACAAGTGTTCTTACAAGTAGACACAAAGGAAGAGAAGCACAGAGGAGAAGGTGATGTGAAGATGGAGGCAGATATTGGAGTGATGTATGTGTCCACAAGCCAAGGAATGCCACGAATTGCCAGCAGCCATCCAAAGCTAGGAGAGAATCATTGAACAGATTCTCCCTCAGAGCCTCCACAGAATGAACTAACACTGGCGACATCTCGATTTCAGACTCTGGACTCTGTTGTTTTAAGCCACCAAGTCTATGGTAATCTATTACATAGCCCTAGGAAACAAATGAAAATCTTCACCCCTAATTCTAGAATATCTTCATCATTAAAAAAAAACAAAAAACCATTCACAGTTATATCCATTCCTCCACACCCCGCAACCACTAATCTACTTTCTAGCTCTATGGATTTTGGATATTTAATAGAGACGGAATCATATATGTGGCTTTTTGTGCCTGGTTTCTTTCACTTAAAATAATATTTTCAAGGTTCATGTTGTAGTATATATATTACTTCAGTCCTTTTTTGGTTGAGTAATATTCTATTGAAGGCATATACCATATTTTGTTTATCTGTTCATCAAATGATGAATATTAATGTTGCTTCCACTTTTTGTCTACTATGAATAATGCTGCAGTAATCATTCATGTACAAGTTTTTATATGGACATGTTTTCAATTCTCTGTGGTATGTACATATACCAAATTTCATATCTATTTCATCTTGGTTATCATATTAATTGACATATAATTGTTCATAGCATTCCTTTAAAGTCCTCCTATTCTTTGGTAATTATGTTTTCTCTTTCAGTCTTGATTTCAGTCATTTGATTTTTTTCTCTTTTTCCTGGTGTCTGGCTTAATATTGGTCAATTTTGTTAACCTTTTCAAAGAACTAAGTTTTGGTTTGGTTGATTTTCTCTATTGTTTATCTGTTTATCCACTACTTCCACTCTAATATTTATTTTCTTCTTTATGCTTGTTTCAGGTTTAGTTTACTCTTTTTTATCTAGTTGCTTATGGTGAGAAGTTGGGTTATTGATTTAAGATCTTTCTTTTTTGCTAATGTAGGCATTTACATCTACAAATTTCTCTCTAAGCCTTGCTTTAGCTGTACTCCACAAGTTTTCATTCATATCAAAGTTTTTATTTCAAAATATCAAAGTATTTTCTCATTTCTATTGTGATTTCTCCCTTTACTCATTGATTAGTTAGGAGTGTGTTGTTTGACTTCCACATATTTGTGAATTTCCCAAGTTTCTTCTGTTAATTATTCCTAATTTCATCCCATTGTAATCAGAAAATATACCTTATATGATTTCAGTTCTTTTAAATGTATTGATATTTGTCTTATGGCCTAACACATGGTCTATCCTAAAGAATATTCCATATGAACTTGAAAAGAATTTACATTCTGCTTTGGGTGGAGTCTTCCATAGTGTTGAGTAGAGATAATTTATCATACCCATCAGTATTGTTGAATTGTCTATTTCTTCTTTCAATTCTATCACTTTTTTCTTCATTTGGGGGCTCTGTTTTTAAGTACATATATGCCTCTAATTGTTGCTTGTTTTCTTTATAGGTTGATCCTTGAATCATTATAAAGTGCTTTTCTTTGTGTCTACTTATAATTTTTGTCTTAAGGTCTATTTTGTTTGCTATAGTATAGCTACTCCAGCTCTTTTTTTTGGCTACTGTTTGCATGATATAACTTTTTCTATCCTTTTATTTCCAATCTATTTGTCTTTGAATCAGAAAAGTGTCTCTTGTAGACAACATATAGTCGGATCATGTCTTTTTACCCATGTTGTCAACTCTGCCTTTTAATCATTTACATTTAATATGATTACCAGTAACTTTGGATTTATTCCTGACATTTTTTAATTTGTTTTCTATATGTGTTATGTCTTTTTTGCCTCTATATTCATCCATTTCTGCCTTCTTTTGTGTTAAATATTTTGTTTGATTTTCAAGGCTACTGCAGAGCTGGAATAAAAATAAGGCAAATTAAAATACCACAAAGCTCAATGTTTTACCAATACTGAGCTCTTTTTCTTGAATACTTCTTGAATCATTGTAAACATTTGATTAACTTCAAGAGTTTTGAAAAAATTGATTTTGACAGTTTTGCTAATGTTTTCATTGTTTTTTTTTTTTTTTTCTTTTGGAAGAATGACTTTTCAGAGGTCTTCATCTGTCATTTTTGCTGATATCACTGTTACCTCTTCTAATAACTTAATATAGAGACAAACAGGCCAAAATTGCTATCACTATTCCCATTCATTTATAGATGAAGAAAGTGGCGTATATATTTCCTATTGCTGCCATAACAACTTTCTAGAAACTTAGCAGCTTAAAGCAACACAAGTTTATTACCTTACTGTACTCTGACATGGGTCTCAACAGACTAATATCAAGGTATTGGCAGGGCTGCATTCCTTTCTGGAGCCTTTAAAAAATAATATACTTCCTTGCTCTTTTAGGTTGTTGGCAGAATTCAGTTCCTTGCAGTTATAGCCCTGAGTTCCATGTTTCTTTGCTGGCCATTTTTAGCTTCTACAGGCCACCCACACTCCTTGGCTTGTGGCCAGCTTCCTCCACCTTTAAAACCAGCAATGGTGAATCAAGTCCCTCTCATTCTTTAAAACTCCCCTCTGCCTTTTCTTTCATCTTAGATGTCTCTGACCTGCCATTCTGCCTTCCTCTGCCATTTTTAAGGATTCTTTCATCCAAGATAATCTCCATATTTTAACAATTTTAACCTTAATTTCAACTGCAAATTTCCTTTTCCATATACCATCACATTGCATGTTCTCGAGATTAGGACCTGGACACTTAGGTGGGGGCAAAGGGAGGAACCTTATTCTGTTTAACACACTCGAGCTTGCAGAACTTAGGTGACAAAGGTGGTAATTAGAAGAACTGGAACTAAAATACAGATCTCCGACTCCTTGTTTACTGCTCTTTTCACCACATCTCTGATGGATAGGAATGTAACAGTCTAACCAAACAAACTGCCTGTATGATCCCTTCAGGGGTATTCTGGCCAACCTGATACTGTGAATCTACAATTATAGAATGTCAGAGCTTGAAGGCACCTCTGAGTCCAGCCCCATCATTTCACAGCTGAAGAAAATAAGGCCCCTGGACGTTAAGTCCTCATCCTCAGCTCCTAGAAAACCCAGAACCAAAACTCAGTCTCTCCGGACTTCCAGCTCCTGAGATTTAGCCCCTATAGAATTCTATCTGTCTCTTCAATCTTTTTATATATATATATTTTTATTGATTTTTTTACAGAGAGGAAGAGAGAGGGATAGAGAGTTAGAAACATCGATGAGAGAGAAACATCGATCAGCTGCCTCTTGCACACCCCCTACTGGGGATGTGCCCGCAACCAAGGTACATGCCCTTGACCGGAATCGAACCTGGGACCCTTGAGTCCGAAGGCCTAAGCTCTATCCACTGAGCCAAACCGGTTTCGGCAGTCTCTTCAATCTTGAGGGCAGTCATTTGCCCTATGTCATCTCTCTCTTAGGGATCCAAGAAGAGTTGTTGATTTTTCAGTTTGTCCAGCTTTTTACTTGTTGTTACAATAGAGTGGCAACTTTCAAGCTCTTTTCAATTAAACATATATCCTCACAGACACATCATCTACTTAAATTAACCTTATAAAGTATACTCAACTATTAACAGACATTCAAAATGACCCATAAAGTTTACGTTATCCCTATTCTATCAACCACCTCCAGTTGTCCGAGCCTTTGTAAGTTCTTCTCGTTTAAATTTTGTGGCTTAAATTTTTTCTTACAACTGTTCTAAGCCTCCATAAAAAGACAGCTTTTCATACAGACTCCACCTTCTCAAAGGATTAAAGTGGAAAGACTATACATATTCACTTTCTTTTCTGTGCGCTGATCAATTTCTGTTAAATCTCACCCAGAGCAAGACTTCCCTTTATGATTCCTCTGAATGACATCTCAAGTTACTTATAACAAGCCAGAGAGAAAGAGAGACTGCTCAAGACATGGCCCCGCACATGAGCCTGAGTCAATCTTATAGATCCTATAGGCTCTGAGATGGAGAGTAGTTGGGGGGTAGAGGGGGTGGGACTTAAATGAAGCATTTAGAACTGTCATAACTAGGTCACATCAGACATACAGTACAATCCATCCTCAGTCACCTGCACTTAGGAACAGAGCCACATGGAACACAAATACCATTTCGAATGGACTTCAAACATATGATTTTTCACACCATATTAACCACAATGCATGTTTCTCTATACTAATAAAATCAATATTTACAGAGAGATGGCCCCAGTAGCAGCCTCATCTCCCATCCTGAGCCTGCTCAGCCCCAGCCCTGCCCATGACACCCAGCCTGTCCCTCTGCTATCATCTCAGGCTCAATTATAATTAGCTGTCTTCCTCATCATTTGTGTATCCCATAAAAATTGGTCAGACTTTGCACATTCTCCTCGCCGCCCAGCAGATGAAATCAGGACTGACAAATTTGAGATCAAAGCCTTATCCTTAGGCCACTTCAAAATTTCTCTTTACCTTTGCTCAGTCTCATTGTTATCTCATCTTCCTCAAAAAAAGACATCTCTCTTCCTGTTCAAAACTAACTCTTCCACTTGAAAATTCACTTCATTCTCTTCCATTTCTCTTTTCCACAAATTGTACTTTTTTTCATTAATCTCCACCTTGCCTCTGGCCTCTTCTATTTTGCCTTCAAATCTATTCAATTCTCCCTAAATAAATCTCTACCCTCCCTCCTTCCTTGTGTCAACAAATTTCTCAAAAAGTAGACAGAATTCATCAAAACTTACTTCCTAATCACTAAATCCAATGTTTCTTTTATCCATTTTTTTCTTTATCTCCTTTGCCCAGTTCCCATCTAGGCACTTGCCAATTCTTATACAGTCTCTCTCTTCAAAGTCTCTAATGCTTATTTCCTCCTTCCTATTCCTACCACAACTATCCTACAGCCAGTCAAATATACTCCATTCTCTCCAACCTGGAGTTTACTTTACTGTTTCTACCTATCGAAATGCTATCCATGCTATAAAACATTTCAAGAATGCCCACAAACTGAAGACCAGGGATATGTCTTCCTCATCCTGGAATTCTCCTTGGCACCTACTACTACTGTCATAAGTGAATCATATATGAGGCATTTAACCAGGATCTGTAGACCAATGATTGGTCTGTAAAGGGAGGTTCCCTAGGAAATGCTATTCTCAGAAAGGAAAAGCTGCCTTGGAATGAGAAATCTCCTGTGGGACATCCACATATTTGATGACCCACTATGTTTAGAATCATGTGGATTTCAGCCTCTGCCTAGTTTGTTGCCCTGGTGCCCAGAACATTCTTTCACCTCAATATGTAGCTGAATTTGAAGAAAAGTTCTGAGTTTCAAATACACCAAAAGATTTCCAAATAACACAAAAGTTCTTTTGCTAACATTACATCTTACAAGGTGAAGACATTATTAACTGGTTTAGCATAGCACCACAGACAGCTGGAATAAATATAATTAAGCATTGGTTACAACATGGAAAAGACGACTCCTTAAGAGTCAGATTGTTCCTGTATAGCGTTTCTGTTTTAGCCATTGATTTACCTCATGACTATTATGTAAAGTAAGTGGAACCAAAGTGGCAAAAACATTGGAATTGGCACTATGGCAATTCATCTGTATAAACAAGTTTACATAATCTAGCTTTGCAAGCCTGAGGATAGTCTGATTTAAAAAATAATAATAATAAGGTGGTCCTTAACTAAAAACATGTTTTTGTTATTGAGGGTTTTTTTATGGTTTGGCAATGAATTACTCAATGCCCAAAAGAGCATAATGAAAAAAAGGTGAACATATTTTAAAGATACCTACATTCAGCATATCCTATAACTATCACCCTTTAGCTATGTCATGTAACTCTATTTAGCACAGTTATTAGAAGACAGCATCATAATATTCACCCTGTAATCATAATAGCTATCCTGAACAATGTTTTAAAACCACTTTAATAAAAATCTGTAGACATTTAAAAAAATTAATATTATTCCCCAAATTAGAATTAATCATTGTGTAACACCAAAACCGTTAAGCTTAAGAAAAAGTCAGAGGAGACTTGGAAAATTTTAATTTAGGTAGTAGAACTAAAATAAATAAAATGTGTGTTACTCCTCTTCATTTACCTTTAATTAGGTCATCTTGGGCAATCAGCTTATAAAACAGATCATATCTGAATTCTATTATTCTCATTCCAGAACAAAAAGTAGGGAGAAAAGTATTTTCTAGAATGGGAAGAGGATGAAAGAATGGCATAAGTATTATTAAGTTCTGAAAATGGAGTTTATACAGAAACATGTGGGTATTTCAAGTTGGCCAAAACGTGTGAGTTTCAAGGCTTAGTGCCAGGTTCCAAGTCATTAGTGTCGGCCACTGTGGACGTCATTCATGAGCTACAATATTCTAGCACCTCCTCAAACACATACACACCGTCTTTTGGAGTCAAGTGGTATATGAAAGGAATATGGGCTCCGGAGTCAGACAATCCAAGTTCAAATCTTGGCTCCATAACCGACTAGCTGTGTGACCTTGAGCAGAGCTCAGGCTCCCTTCACCAGCACAAAGGAGTTAACATCCATTGCAGAAGGTGGTTGCCACAATTAAATGAGATAATGCATGAGGCACCTAACACAGTTTTCCTCCTCCTCGGAACAGTGGCGGGACTGCAGCCTAGGCAATGACAGCTCCCAGCAGGAGGGGGTTAATACGGAGAAGTTATTCTCAGCTGCTGGTTCAGGGATGGGCATCCTGTCCCAGACAGCCCATCAGCCCCACTAATGGGATTTAAAACAGTCGCTGCCTCTCCCTCCGTCGTGTAATGATTTCTGGACAGCCTGAGAGGCCCATTAGCTGCAGTCCCTACTTCGGCTCTGTCTGGCGATAATGACTTCTTAGCACAACAGCAGGGCCGCGGTCTCCCACTTCCGGCTGCGCCACTGAGACAAGGACCCTGGGTGAAGTCAGAGACACACTGGCATCCCACCACAGAGGCCGATGGTCTGAGAAATGCTGCCCACTGGCTGCCACAAGAGCTCCTGGAGCTTGTCCTCTAAGGGCAAGGGTGTCCTTTGGGGGCGAGAGGGGGGTGCATTTCCTGGGAGAACGTGAATAGGATAAATGAGTGTGCATTAAGGTGAGACAGTGAGATCCCCGCACGCCCAGAGGGCCTCTGAGGTTGAAGTCCAGGTGCCGGGAACCTCCCCAGCCTCTGACTCACTGTCTCATTCCACTCAGTTCTCACAAGCTGCCTGCAGAGCCCAAGGGCAAAAAACAAACAAACAAACATTAATGTGCAAAAAAATGCCACGAAACTATGATGTTAAAAATCAATGTCCAGTTGCGATAATTAACTAAAGTTCTCATTAACATGTTTTGCTTTATTCTTTGCATTCTTTATCTCACTGTTTTTATCTTATTATGGATACGTCACCTCCAATCTGGTTTGGTAGCAGGCAAGATAAAAATCCTAAGTAAATAAAATAAATAGGATAATAAATTAAGGAGTTCTACCAGGCTTGAGCAGATCCCAAAAGAATTCTTGCATTAATCATGGAAGGAAACTCTTGCCTAAATTAAGAAAGATATAAAATGTTCACTGTACAGTGTGATTTGTCAAATTAATGCTAATTTATGACTCTGAATGAAAGGGGAAAAATTTAGTTGGTTGTGGTTATAAAATGAATGCAAATGAATTTTTAAAAACTAATTTTAAAGTAGAAGAAAAACTTTCTCCTTCAGTTAGACAGTTACCTAAAAATTTGTTCCAACCAACTATTTAATTCAAAGTTAACATCAGCCCTAGCTGGTTTGACTCAATGGATGGAGTGTCAGCCTATGGACTGAAGAGTCACGGGTTCAATTCCGGTCAAGAGCACATGCCTGGGTTGAGGGCTCAGTCCCTCATAGGGGGTGTGCAGGAGGCAGCCGATCAATGATTCTCTCTCATCATTGATGTTTCTATCTCTCTCTCCCTCTCCTTTCCTCGCTGAAATCAATAAAGATATATATATATAGATATATGTACATATATATATTTTAAAAAGTTAACATCAAATTTATTAAACATTATCTCATGCTTTAATAAGCATGTATAGTTTTAAAACATTTACCTAGTGAAACTGAAAGTCATGCCAAATATGATAAGAGTTTAGATGTACATTGTTACACCCATTTTGGAAAGCAATTAGGCATTGTGTTTTAAGTGCCCCAAAATGTTTATTCCTATTATCCCATTTCTGGAAATCTATCCTAAAGAAATAACCCCAAATTCAGGGGGGAAATATGCATAAAGACATAACAGAAAAATAGTGAAAATAAGCTAAAAATGTCTGATTACAAGGAAATAGATTACAAAAATAATAGCATGACTCTATGATGAAATAGCATTAAATGTAAAAATGTTTTAGTAACATAAGATGACAGAAAATAAATAAGCATGCAGTATAATATCAACTATGTAAAACAGATAGAAATATAAAAATTGCTAATAGTAGATATAATTACAGGTAATTTTAATTATGCATATTTTTCCAAAATTTCTAAGATGTATACTTATGTATTCTATTTGTAATATGGGAAATAATATATATGTGAAATATAAATCAATGGAGTTAATTTGCAAAAAATAAAAATCACTACCCTAACCTGTTTTGTTGATTTTTTAAAAATATACTTTATTGATTTTTTACAGAGAGGAAGGGAGAAGGATAGAGAGTTAGAAACATCGATGAGAGAGAAACATCGATTAGCTGCCTCCTGCACACCCGCAACTGGGGATTGTGACCGCAACCAAGGTACATGCCCTTGACCAGAATCAAACCTGTGACCCTTCAGTCCATAGGCTGACGCTCTATCCACTGAGCCAAACTGGTTAGGGCTACCCTAGCCTGTTTTCTCAGTGGTTAGAGCATCAGCCCACAGACTAAAGTGTTGTGGGTTCGATCCCCATCAAGGACACATACATACCTCGGTTGCAGGATCGCTCCCCGACTGATCCTGGCACATGTGGGAGGCAACCAAGCAATACGTCTCCCTCACATTGATGTTTCTCTCTCTTTCTGTCTCTCCCCTCCCTTCGACTTTCTCTAAAAATAAATGGAAAAAATATCCTCAGGTGAGGATTAACAAAACAAACAAGAATCACTGATTGACACAATCTGTGTCCAAGATTCTTTTAAAGCAAGAGTCAAATACAAAGGCAAAACAAGGATAAAAGGAAAATATACTACGCTAACACTGATTTTTTTAAAACTTGGAGTGGCTTTATTAATATCAGACTTAGTATATCTTCCTGCTTTTTAGAGCACAGAATATTATCAGTGATAAAAAGGGTCATTTCATCCTGATAAAAGGGTCAATTCATTAAGAAGATATAAGACTAAAAGCTTGCACACCTAATAATGACAAGTTTCAAAATGTATAAAACAAAACTGATAAAACTGCAAGGAGAACTAAACAAATCATCAATTATGGGCCGAGATTTTAACATTCTCTGTCATTAAATTATAGAACAAAAGTAGACAGAAAATTTAGTAAAGATGTACAAGACTTGAAACAGACTATCAACTAACTTTACATAATTGAAAATTATAGACCACCTTACCCAACACCAACAGAATCATTTTTAAGTGTGCATAAAACATTTACCAAGAGAGACCATAATCTCTGGGGCCATAAATCAAGTCTCAATAAATTTATAAGGATTAAATCATACAAATATCTTTTCTGAGCTATCTTCTCTGGGCAAAATAGAATTAAATTATAATTAAAACAGAAAAATATTTAGAAAATCCCAAATATTTGGAAACTAAATAACACACTTCCAAATAATCAAAGGCTCAAAGAAGAAATCAAAAGGGAAGTTAGCATTTTAAGGTAAATAAAAATAAAATAATAATATATCAAAATTTGTGAAATGCTGCTAGTACAGTATTTAGAGGGAAGTTTACAGCACTAAATGCCTTTATTAAAAAGAAAATAAAGAAAAGCCTCAAATTGATGATGTCATCTTCTACCTTAAGAAACCAGAAAAAGAAAGGCAAATTAAAATCAAAGTGATCAGAAGAAAGCAAATTAATGAAAGTCAGAACAGAAATCAGTGAAACAGAAAAACAATAGAGAAAAATCAGTATTTCTAAAAGGCAAAACATTTAGCCACACACTTCAACAAATAAAATACATAAATGACAAATAACACATGAAAAGATTATTAACATAGTTAGTAATCAGTAAAATGAACATTAACATTGCATAGACTTGGAACAAATAGACTTCTCATACACCAGTGGTAGGAATGTAAAATAGTACAACTAAGTTGGAAATGTTTGTCAGATTGGCAGTTTCTTAAAAAGTTAAACATACATCTACCATGTAACCCAGCCATCTGTATGTCTTAGGTAAATGCTAGAAATATGAAAACATATGTCCAAACAGACTTGTACATAATGTTCATGGAAGCTTTATTTGTATTAGTCAAAAATTGGACTGGGTAAAAGGGGTGAAGGGATTAAGAAGGACAAATTGGTACTTAAAAAACAGTCACAGAGATGGAAAGTACAGCATATGGAATAAATCAACAATATTGTCATTAATGACTATGTATGGTGTCAGGTGGGCACTGGAAATATCAAGTGAAATACTTTCTAAAGTATATGATTGTCTAATCACTATGTTGCACACCTGAAACTAATACAGAATAATATTGACTGTAAACCATAGTTGAAAAATAAAATTTACATTTAGAAAAGAAAAAAAAGAAAAACAACCCAAATGCAGAGTAACAAGTGACTAGGTGAACAAAGTGTGGTATATTCATACAATGGAATACTACTCAGCAATAAAAGGAATGAACCACTGATGTGCAGAACAGCATAGATGAATCTCAAAATAATAACACTGAATGAAAAAATTCAAAACACACAAATAAATACATACTGATTACATTTATATAAGATATTAAATAGAAACAAATCTATCGCTACAGAAAACAGAAAGAGGTTGTCTGGGGATGGGGTTGGGCATGGGGGGATGGGGAGGTAAGAGGGGGGATTAGCAAAAAACATGAGGAAACTTGTGTTGGTGGTAGATATGTTCATTTTCTTAACTGTTGTGATCACAGGTGTGTACATATGTCAGACATTATCAAATTATCCTATCTAATAAAAGAGTAATATGCAAATTGACCATCACTCCAACACACAAGATGGCTGCCCCCATGTGGTCAAAAATGGCTGCCCCCATGTGGATACAAGATGGCCCCCACAAAATGGCCAGCAGGGGAGGGCAGTTGGGAGGAACCAGCCCTGCAAGGGAGGGCAGTTGTGGGCAATCAGGCCAGCAGGGGAGGGCAGTTGGGAGGGACCAGGCCTGCAAAGGAGGGCAGTTGGGGGTGATCAAGTCTGCAGGGGGGGCAGTTAGGGGTGACCAGGCCTGCAGGGGAGGGCAATTAGGGGCAAACAGGCTGGCAGGGGAGCAATTAGGCATTGATCAGGCTGGCAGGGGAGTGATTAGGGGCTGATCAGGCTGGCAGGCAGAAGTGGTTAGGGGCAATCAGGAAGGCAGGCAGGCGAGCAGTTGGGAGCCAGCAGTCCTGGATTGTGAGAGGGATGTCTGACTGCCTGTTTAGGCCCGGTAGGATCGGGCCTAAATGGGCAGTCAGACATCCCTAGAGGGGTCCCAGATTGGAGAGGGTACAGGCTGGGCTGAGGGACACACACCCCCATGCACGAATTTCTTGCACCAGGCCTCTAGTACTATATAAATAGGAGCAGTTGTATATTAATAATATTTTAATTAAATTTTTTATTTAAAGCCCAAAATAGGAAACTTTACTCCAAAAGGACAACTCCAGTGAGAGGCTACCGGTATGGGAGGAGGGAGTGGCAAGGAAACCTAAACATGTCATAAAGGGAGTGAGCAAATCAGAGAGAATGCCTAGGAAGCAAGATCCCTGCAGACAGTTTTTACCCACTTAACAATTTTGCCTGAGCAGCAGAGTACACCATCAGTGGATGAATCCAAATGTCAAGTTCAATTAAAGGTTGTACTACAGTCATATTTGTTTCAGGCCTGGTTGAATTTCTTCAGCCTCTAAAACCATGCTGACTTGTCTGTTTGTTAAATCAAATAGAAAACTTAGAATGATGACACTGACTAAAAGGAAGGATTTTCAACGACACCCAGACGAAAACGGGATTACATGTTTGCCTCCTTAGATTCAAAAAGAGCAAGAGGTGACTGGCTTTTCCCACGAGTTTCTCAAAAGTATACAATTGTTGACACTCATATAAATATGGAAGAAAAAAAAGGAAGAGACAAAAGCACACAATGAAAGTGATTGGGACGTTGACTTTATAACACACGAACTAGAAATCACGTGTTGTCTAAAAGATAACCACAAGAACATACTGTAAAATTTAAACTTTCGACTATGCCTGAAATCTATAAAGCTGCAATCACATCTACTATTGGCAAGCCACAAGTACTTTGTGTGACACAGGGACAGAGGCAAAACAATCCTTCAAGATTGGAATGCTAGGCCTGGCTGCTGATGTAATAGGGAACAATGATTAAACTATCAATCAAACAGATTTTTTAAATATGTTGCATGTCATAGCCGGAGATTTCAAATCCAGGACAAAATCTGGTGTTAGTTACAACAGAGATGAATTGGGTGGTCTCTCAGTACACAGATGATCACAAAATCAGCATAATGTGGAAATCAATTCAAGGACTCCTTTCTTCATCTCAGCTCATGAAGATTCCAAATTAATAAAAGCGACGTTGTAGATTTATGAGCCATGGCCCTGCAAAGTGTTTTATGCTCTTTTCCAAGTTATTTACCGTGTTTCAAAGCAAAATCATTTAATATGAGCTCCATTCTCTAACTATACCTAAATGTCTTTACTTTTTAAACAATTGAATTCTTGGTTATTTTTTCCAGATGCACAGTGCTTCCAAAAAAAACCCAAAAAACACAACAACAACAACTGGGTAAATTTCATCCCTGAACCATCTGGAGAGCCGGAAGAAATGGGGCTGGTCTTAGTGCCAATTCTCTCTGGAGCCTATTTTATGCTCACTCACATCCAATTGAATATCCCTCCCTATATGGGAACATTTAATTGAAATATTACAAGCTCCCATGTGATCACTTCCTCCTCAAGTTTGTTTCCAGGGAAAACTCTCTGCAGTTGAATGTTGTAGGCTGCTTATCAGAAAAAGAAAAAAAAAATGAAAACACAGTGTGATTCTCTTTATGTTACAACTGCCAGAAACCAAATCCAAATTTCTTGCCCAAATATCATAATCTGCTTGGCCTTGATGCCTACAGGAAGGGGAACCTTCTCCTTCTGAAATATGACCTCTGGTTCTTAGCAGGTATTCTATTTCAATGTGCAAGCCACCTTTTAGAAGTAGATAAAATGTGTAACTAAAATAAATGTACTTGAGAGACAAACATTAAATGTCATTTCATGATCCTAACCTATAGCAGCTTTCATTCGCCCCACAGGTAGTTTGCATTCATTGTTATTGTGTCAGGCTCTGCGTTAAGTGCTCATATATGGAGATGAACAAAACTTAGTTCCCATCTCAAAAGACTCTTAGGCTTGTGGGGGAAACAGACAAGAAGAGTGAAATTCTCTGGCTGGTTGCAGAGCCCCAGGAGAAGAAAAGCATTTTAGGGATTCAACTACCTCATTTCATCTAAAGCCATGACCCCTTAAAAAGGCAGTTACTACAAGTGACAACTTCCTTCTGCTCTGTCCAATTATTTCTCCAACTATAACACTCCCTTCTAATCAACATCCACTCACCTCTCATACAAAGATGAAAGCACCAATTTCAAATATCCTGGAGAATCCTCATGCCTTATACCAAATTATATGCCCCATGTTTCATAAATGTAATCACCAGATGCATACATTCCTACCTTCACCCTGTGGCTCAGGCTGTCTCCCAAACTGAAGAGCATTTCCGCTTCAACCCCATCTCCTCATCCATCTGAACCTTAAGTAAGCTCCAAAGCCCAGAGTAGGTACCATTATTTTCCTTGTTATGCCTTCTGTTGTTACAATGGTTTACCCTCTCTGTTCTCCTGATACACTTAGAAGAATTTAGATCTACCTTTACCTCCAGTTGACTCCTCTTCAACTAAACTCATGCTCCAATAATGCTGGGAACACATCAAATGCTTGAAAAATATAGGTTAATCCTAATTTATGTGGAAATCAAGGTCAAGTGAGACTATCATTTTCTCAAAATAACAGGACTAAATAATAAATTCACATTAATAGCTATCATTTATCGCCTACCAACATGCCAAGTTCTGTGTTATTCAAGATTAGAGCAAAAATAGATTCTGGGTTCTCTAGCTTTCAAACAAGCATTTATATAATATGTTTCACTCAAATCTTTCATATTATTATGATAAGCTTTATTTGTCAAGTATCTACTTTGTGCCAAGAGCTGTATATCAGCTGTTTCACTTCATTTTTATAAAAACATGAGGTAAGTATAATTACCATCCCTCAAAAGGGTTAAAGAACTTGCCCAATGTGCTCATTGCATGGAGTTGAAGCAAGATACTAAATTAGGTATTTCTGACCTCAAATCTTTTGTTCTCCCCCCATCCTACCCCACGTCTGAATTACAAATAAATAAATAAATTAATTAATTTATTTATTAATTAATAAACATGGCCAGTGTGGCTCAGTGGTTGAGCATCGACCTATGAACAAGGAGGTCAGGGTTTATATTCCCAGTGAGGGCACATGCCCAGGTTGCAGGCTTGACCCCCAGTAAGGAACATGCAGGAGGCAGCTGATCAATGATTCTCTATCATCATTGATGTTTCTCTCTCTCTCTCTCTCTCTCTCTCTCTCTCTCTCTCTCTTCCTCTCTGAAATGAATAAAAATCTATTTGTAATAAAGAGTGTATGAGATGTGTTCATCCAATCCACATTACACTGAGTTCACACCTAGGTCCACATTATGTAGCACCAACTGGAGAGTGTGCCGTTTTCCATAGCATTTTAGTTCTGGAGATGCTAACCACCAGTTATCCAGCATTTGTAAAACTTGCTCAGTCAGTCACCTGCGTGATCCGAGTTCTCTGGACAATGAGCAACTAAAAACTATTTTGTATAGTTTCTGATCCCAAACCTGGTGGTCCAGGCTTTAAATTGTTCCACTCAAATGTTGTGTGTGTGCGTGTGTGAGTGTGTGTGTTGGTGTTGTTTGTTTAAATACACTAATATCAAATTCTCTAGATTTCAGCCTGGACAGCTCATTTGTCCTTTTACTCTAGTCAAATCATTGCATCTATTTCATTGTGCATGTTTGGAGGTGGGTTTCCTCCCTCCCCAACCCAACCCATTGCTAATTTCACAAGTGGTAAAATAATTACCATTGGATCAGGGAAATTTATTATAGAATGCATTCCTTCTACTTAATGCAATTGGTAATTATTTACTTATTTATTATCAATAGTGCCTCAAAGTCGGTGCAGCCTTAATTACTTCCTAATTATCCAGACCCCTATTTCTTCATAAAGATGGACTTGAAAACAGCAGTTCAATAACTCAGACATTTTACAACTAACATTGATTTCTCCTCCCTCGTCATTTATTGATGGGCCATTCTCTCTCTTGTATTTCTTTTTCCCTGATAAAGTTGTAAATGACTCTGCTTATTCTCTTTAGTGCCTTCAGTTAGCTTTAGCTCACGTGGCCTATTTATTTTCTTCGCCTCTTCTAGGGGTATTAGTTCTGTTGAGATTTTCTGGTTTGAATCCTTGCCTGTGATCCATCTCCAGTAAATGTTCCTTTGACCTTTAAACTTCACTGTTTCATGTCCAGTAAATTCTGTGCCCCCCCACCCCCGTTCCACAAAATTATGTCACAAAAAAATCATCACCTCATGCCAACATGCACTATTGTTTTTTAAATTGTCCCCTTTCTCTTTTGTTGCTTTAATATACCTAAAAGTTGCAGATACTCTATCACTTATATTTCCACAGGGGGAAAAAAAAAAAACAGATTCGTCAATGAATAGCATATGTATTTACCTCCAATCGCTTGGGGAAAACAGAAACAATCAGAATACGTCTATAAATAGAAGCTTCATCAGTTTAATCTTTTCAAAATTTCCACAAACACAAGCCATTCTGCCCAAGGTCAAATTCTCTTCAGTGATTTGCTCTGTCCACAGCCCAAAATCCGTATTTATCCTCCATTCTCATTCCAAGCTCCAACATGTGCTTCAAACTGTGAGTAATCTCTGCCTAGTGAAACAGAAAGGAAGATAACCTTTCCACTTAAATAGCAGAGAGCATTTCTTACTAACACCTACACCTCCGGAGACAATATTTTTGGTGTTCTTTATCCTGCTTCTAAGTATTCTAAAATATTAAAGACAAACAGAAAGACTATCGTTTTAAACTTAAAACCCCTGGTATGAGACACGACAAAGTACAGTATTATATTAGTTCCCTTTGCTGCTATAATAAATTACCGTAAACTTGGTGGCTAAAAGCAACTTAAGTTTATCCTACATTTCTGGAGTTCAGTGTCTGAAATGGGTCTCACTGGGCTAAAATTTAGGGGGGCAGCAGGATCACGTTCCTTCTGGAGGCTACCAAGCACACCAAACTCAAAGGCTAACACAGGCCAAATAAACAAGGTTTAAGTTTATGTAGGCCGCAAAAAAAAACCCAAAAGATTCAATTTTCAAAGAAATGTAGATTTTTTTCAATAAAGATATAGGGCCGAATACAAAGGGCTGAAATACATGAGTAATCCTTAACGTAAAATAATAGAACATTTTAATAAAAATTAATATTTTTTCTTGAACATTAACTTACCAGACACAAAATAACTGCACAAATTAATAAACGTAACTCAAATAAGCCTATTTTTCTTGTTCTCAGAAAGCGAAATATTTCCTGTTGCGCACACCAAACAGGTCAGTCCAAGACTAATGATGTGGCAATCGGCTGCTAAAATATTCGCTGCTAGTATTAGTGGAGAGAAATGGTGGGCCTGCGCATAAGACACATAAGGGAAATGAATGCAACACGATTATAGCAATCAGTCATCAGCGAACGTTATAGTTTGTTATTAATAATTATGTATAACAGGATATTGTAAAAATTAAGTTACGAAATTTTTATTAAAATATTTCTTACATAACGTTGTATTGGCTGGGCCGCAAAAATATTCCTTGTGGGCTGCATGCGGCCTGCGGGCCGTGAATTTGACATGCTTGCTGTAGATGGCAGAGAATTCATTTCTTTAACATTTCCAGTTTTTAGAGGCTGCCCGCAGTTTTGGCTCCTGGCTCCTTTATAGATGATGAGGCATTCCCAGGATGCATCATTCTCCTGCTTTCATCATTCACCTGTAAGAACCCTTGGGCCCACCTGGATAATGGAGGATACTCTTCTAATCTCAAGGGCAGCTGATTAGCAACCTTAATTCTGCCTTGCCTTGTAACAGAACACATTCACAGGTTCTAGGAGTTAAGACATGGACCTCTCGGTGTGGAGTGGAGGAGTATTTCAAATGAATGTTACCCCTTTCAAAGTAGACCCGTGGGGAGACCTCACACTTATTCTAATCATGCTACAAATATTAGAAGCATTCTCTTTTAGATGCTGTCTTCGAGCTTAATAGAACATTCATAGAATATCCACACTTACAGCAAGTTATAATGCATTTAAATGTGAATTTGTGAAAACAGCCAAATGTCATAGGAAACCAAATGTCTTGACTATGGTAAAAAAAATTCCATGAGAAAGTATCACATTTAATTAAAAAACAAGGTGAAATCAATGAAATAAGTTTGATTTTTTTCCAGTGGACTGATTTTTCTGGTAAATAATAAATGTGTTATCCTATCTAATAAAGACAGAATATGCAAATTGACCATAACTCCGAGACAAAGATGGCAGCACCCACAGCCAATAAGGAGGGAATATGCAAATTGATGAGACAAGGCAAGAGGCGGAAGGCGGCTCTGGGCTGGAGCGAAAGCAGTGCTGGCAGCCAGGGAAAGGAAGGCCTATTCTTGCACAAATCTTCATGCATTGGGCCTCTAGT
This sequence comes from Eptesicus fuscus, assembly GCF_027574615.1. Classification (NCBI taxonomy): domain Eukaryota; kingdom Metazoa; phylum Chordata; class Mammalia; order Chiroptera; family Vespertilionidae; genus Eptesicus; species Eptesicus fuscus. The sequence goes on from NC_072475.1 coordinate 22,416,582, forward strand.
AATGATAATAAAAATAAATAGCTAATTGAGTACTCACTAGGTACCCAGTAATGTTCTAGGAGCTTTATATGGATTATCTTAAAAGCCCTGAGAGATAGGAACTATTATTAACCCCATTTTACAGATGAGTTTAACTGAGACTCAGAGAGTTTGAATAACTTCTTTGAGGTTACCAGGTTAGGAAGTAGAAGAGCTGAGATTCCAACCCAAGTAATCTGTCCCCGGCACCATAATTCCCTCTATTTTCTTTAAGATTAAGTCCCACCCACATTCCCATTTATTGCATTAGCAAAGTAGTCTGTTAAAAAGCAGGAAAATTATTAAGCACAATACTAAAAATAATAAAAAGCAAAAAAGTCAGGTGAGATTTATTTCATTCATGCTCTGTGACATTTAATTTTAAAATAGCATTGGAACGATTTTAGACAGGAACAAGACAAAGACCAAGAGATGACTCCAAGCAGACTCTTCAAAATATTCCTCTAAAAACAATCTAGTGCTTCAGATTTTCTTCCCAGTGTTTCTGGGAGTAGACATTAAATACTTAAAAATTTAAGATGTTGCTTTGCCATAGGAAGATCATCTCTAGCTGTCATCTTTATTGACAAGTCAGGGGAGGGGAGGCTTTTAGTCTTGGAGGTAAATCGGAAAGACATAGGCACCCACAGTGTGACGTTTCAGCATCCTTGAAAAGGCTGAGAGAAGCCAAACCTGCCTGGCAGACGTTTCTTTTTTTTTCAAAACCTGAGTGTAATAAAATAAGCTGAAATACTTTAAAAGAAATTATACTTATTTACATTAATTTGTAAAAGCTGGTTTACTCACTTAAAATTGTAAAAAACAGCTTTATTATTAGATCTTATTGACTCACTTAAAGGCTTTAAAGTTAAGAACTTTATGCCAGTTTCATATGGCTAGAGGGTTTTGCAAACTTCATTATGAAAACAGAGTTAAAGATAAAGGCTGACTCTTGATAAAGTCAATTTAAAAATCTCCTAAATGGATAGAAGAGTCAATGGGCCTTTGTGATTACATTAAACCCATACCAGAAAAAAAGGATGCTATTAATTCTCAAAATGCTCACACCTTAAAATATATTTAATATAATGTAAATGTGATAAGGACTATCCAATTCATTTCATGGTGATTTGAGCAGGAGGCAATCAGCAGGCAAGAGGAAAACAAACAGTATATTGATCTGAATTGGCATTTGGTCATATAGGGAGAGGAGATGGGGAAGGAGGAAGAGGAGAAGCAGAAGGAAGAGAAGGGGGAGAATGACAAGTGTGAGAAAGAGAAGGAAGAGAAGAAGGAGGAGGGAGAGGGGAGGAGAAGAGCAGCTGATGCTTCTTGAGCACATCTAACTTGTCAGACATCATTCCAAGGATCTTGATATGAATTACTGCATTTAAGCCTCTTGAGTCCCATGAAGTAAGTGCTAGCATTATCCCCATTATACAGATGAGGACAAGAAATAGTAGCCACCGCATGTTTACAATTTTTTCAATTCTTTTGAAGAAACAGTTTGATTGAGGGGAAGAGGAATAAAATGAAGGAATGGCCAGGTGGGTAAAATGACAAATACTTCCTTTTTAGGGGGCAAAAATGCTACTTGGGTTTTATACTATGTTCTATCTAAGGACTCAAACTGAGTCAGTGGGAAAATCTTCTCTTTGGAAGAGAACAGGATTTTAGAAATAATACCAGACAGTGCAGCAATCTGCCAAACTGAGCCCCCATGCAAAGTAGGAAGAAGTGTTCCCTCCTGGGCGATGCATCGCAAAAAGAAAACTCTTTTTAGGAGATGAATTAGAGGAAGCACCCACTCCAGATGGATCAAATAGAAAAGTCTATATTTCTCTGGGCTAAAGTCACCCTCGGCTGGAGCCCACAGCAGACCCAGCAAGAGTTTAGCCTTCACTGGCCAGGTGCTCTAGTTCAGGACACAACCTACACAATCAGGTGCTGAGTCCTGGGGCCAGGTGGATAGTTTGTGTTTGTTAAAGGCTTCATACTCTAACCTTGGGAGCCTCATTTACTGTCTTCTACAGCACAGCCTTGAACCCAAGACCCAGAAATATTTTTCCAGTTTCGGCACATCCTGTTCCTTGGCTCAGAACACCGTCTGGGCCTTTGTCTACCTGGATAAACACTACTCAACCCGTTCAAATGCTACTGCTGGGAAGCTTTCCCTGAAAGAAAAGAGGACGCGAGCCAGGCAGAAGACTACTGGTCCTGAAGGAAACATCCAGTAGCCAAGAACAACCAAATCTTAGTCTGAGAGTCAGACTGAAAAAGAGAAACGTCTCAAGTTTAATTCCTGGTATTTCCTCAATTTACTACAATTTAAATGGTGAGTAAACCTGTGCTGAGGGGCTTCCAATATTTACTCACTCGACATATGTTTCTGGAATCCCTACTATTTCCAAGGGGTAAAGGGTGGGCTTTGCAGTCAGGCAGACCTAAGTGTTGGTCCTTGATAAATTTATTGAATCTCAGTTTCCTCAGCTACAAAATGGGCATAAAACCTACCTTAGCAAAGTATTATAGTAGGTGCTATCTAAATATTTCATTTCTCCCATTCCCTGTGACTGTATGAAAGATTCATTTTTTTTTCCCAAACTCTGCTAACCTGTCAACTTCTAGGGCCAAAACTATGTCTTATTTATATAGATTCTCTTTGCATCTTTCTTTTCACCTCAACCTCATCACAAACTCATATAGTACCTGCCCTTAGGACTTTATCAGTATACTAGAGGCCCGATGCATGAAGATTCATGCAAGAACGGGCCTTCCTTCCCCTGGCGGCCGGCACCGCCTTCACTCTGGCTGGAGCCACCTTTTCGCTCTGGCCCAGAGCCACCTTTCTGCCTTCCCATGCTGCCCAGAGGCCCAAAGCCGCTGGGGCAGTTTGGAACGCCTGTGTCGTTGCCATGGCGATGACACAAGCAACCCACCCTGTCCCCAGCCGCTTGGCGCCTGCGTATGCAAATTAACCCATCATCTTTGTTGGGTTAATTTGCATACTCACTCCTGATTGGATAGTGGGCGTTGCAAAGGTATGGCCAATTTGCATCTTACTCTTTTATCAGTGTAGATAGGAGAGATGCTGTATTTTTCCATAAAAGTTATAGGATATAGCAAAGCCGAACTGAGATATTAAGTGTGATGGAAATTGTTCCTTTCTTCATCTCTGATACTGATTAATGTATAACAAATTTTTAAATATGTCTTTAAAAATAGAGTTTGTGTTTAGTGGAAGGCACTGTCCACAGTTGGAGCTTTAGGAGGAGGAGGTCAAAAATGAAGGGCAGCCTCTGCTTTCAAGTCTAAATGAGGACAAGAGACACATGCCTGAACAATCAGAATTCAGTATGGACATTAATGATTACCAAGGCATAATTCCAGAGAAATTTTGTAAAGAAGGGAACAGTGTGAGAGGACAAGCCTGTGGTTTCCTTGCCCTCACGGAAAACTGGCAAGGCGTGAAAAAATTGTTAATACTCTGGTAAGCATAAATCTAAGGAAGCATGGACCTAAGATGGTGGCTTCATTATTATTATTATTATTATTATTATTATTATTATTATTACTGAAGGCCCAGTGCATGAAATTCGTGCACAGGTAGGATCTCTAGGCCTGGCCAGCAATCAGGGCCAATCGGGGCCTTCTGACTGCTAGCCGGGGCCTTCCTTCCCCGGCTGCCAGCTGCTGGCCAAGGCCTTCCTTCATTCCGCATCGCCCCCTGGTGGTCAGCGCATGTCATAGCAAGAGATCGAACTCCCAGTCTCCTGGTCGAACTCCCAAGGGGACACTTTGCATATTAGCCTTTTATATATATAGATTACTATTAGTAGCAGTATTTTGTTAATTCTTACCAGAGGATACTTTTCCACTGATTTTTATCGAGAACGGAAGGGAGAGAGATAGACAGAGAGAGAGAAACATCAATGTGAGAGAGGCACATCAATTGGTTGCCTCCTGCAAATGCCCCCCCGCCCCCAGGGCCAGGGATGGAGCCTGCAACCTTGGTACCTGCCTTTGACCAAATTGAACCCATGGCCCTTCAGTCCCAGTGCCCACACTCTAACCACTGAGAAAAACCAACTAGGGTGTGGCTTCATTATTTGATGGTCAATACAAAACAAAAAAGAATGGAAGCTAAACACCAAACTGCTAATAGGTATGAATTCAGTGTGTTCAGATTATAATTTTTTCCAGTCATATTTTTTTTCTTTTCTGCATTTTTTAATCACCATAAATTATTTGTGGTTCTATAATCCTATCTAATAAAGAGGGAATATGCTAATTGACCATCATGCCCTCACAAAGATGGCAGCGCCTACAGCCAATAAGGAGGGAATGTGCCAATTGATTGCCATACCCTCAAAGATGGCAGCACCCACAGTCACAAGATGGCGGCACCCAGTCCTCTCAGCCCCGCTGGGGCGGCAGGCATGCGGCACAGCCGGGCCCACCCCCAGGCGGGTCCGGCCGCTCCACGCACCTGCCTCCAGAGTCCCCCAGTTCCCTCAGCCCTCCAGCCACCCAGGGCTGGCCCAAAGCGCAGGCAAGCCTCAGATGGAAGCTGCCCAGCTGACAAGGGCTGCCCAAGGCTCAGGTAACCAGGGCCAGACAAGGCTTGTGCTGCCAGCAGTGGCAGCAGCAGAGGTGTAATGGGGGCGTCGCCTTCCCCTGATCACTGGGTCACCTCCCGCCCCTGAGGGCTCCTGGATTGTGAGAGGGGGCAGGCCAGGCTGAGAGACTCCCCCCTCCAGTGCATGAATTTTCATGCACCGGGCCTCTAGTTAGAAAATAAAACCATTAGCTTTTCTTATTTAGCTAAAGTTCTTTCTGATTACATGCTACCAAATAATCATATAAAAGAATGAGGTTTGGGTAAAAATAAATGAGAACTTGCTGTACTTGACTCTTAGCCTAAAAAGAAATATTAAATAAGTGATTTTCCATTTCAATTTTCTTTAATTGTGACCCATTTGCTGCTCTCCAAATTGCCTTTAATACGAAAGATGAAATCATTTCAAAACACTTGCGTTGAACGCTGAAATGATGACATAAATGCCTTGTTTAATAATTCTGGTGTACTTTTCTAAGTCCTAAAAAAACCCAGTGTGCTATTTATATATAATTATAACGAGTGAACAATTCACCACATTTTAAAAAATTTTAGCTACTCTCAGGCTTCAGACTTGAGTGGCAAAATTCCAGGGCAAGTGTTTGAAGAATTGGCAAGGATAGCTAGGATAGTGCCATGGGCTTTCACATTACATTTAATCACAAGAAAACCCCAGTGAGGAAAATATTATCCCCATTTAATTACAAAGAAACTGAGATCAGAGGTTAAGTAACATAAACAGTCATACGACCAGGGGACTCACGCACCAGCACTTGAACCAAGGTCTGTCCTCCTCCAAGGCCCACCCTCTTTGCACTTTACACCAACTAGGGTGGGCAGAGGTTCCCACTCGGTCTGAAAATGAATTGGTGGAAATTGAAAAGTGACTCAAAGTAATCACAGACGTAACACATTAGCTACAACAGGCACATTTGAATGTCATCTGAACATCTTGTGGTTTTGAAGAATTATCCCTTTTCCCAGGACGAGCAAAGCCCAAGCCCATTACATGTCATACATCTTCCAGAAGACACACATTTCCCCTTGTTTCTTCATTTCTCTGACTTGTCAGACATAATGAAAACAGAACAGCTTACCAGTAAGTGTTGGTTTCTCTTTTTTTCAATAGGCTGTATTAAAGCTTAATTAAGTGACAATCATAAGACAATTAAAAATTAAAGAATGATAAAAGTTGAATGTTTTCAATACATTCAGAAAAACCACAGGTAAATGTAAATCAGAGAGATAGGCAGGGAAAGGGACAGTTGTTTAATTAATGGAATCCTCCATCCAACAATAAATCACCACGTGCACCATTTTCACAGACTTTTCACTGAGGTGGCTCATTCAGGTCACTTCCGGTCTGTTCATGGGGGGGGGGGGGAGGGGTCGTTGGTCTGGAGCAGGGGGGTGGGGGATGGTCTGGAGCAGCCAGAGCTCCTGGCTGGAGACAGTGCAGTCGTGGCATGGCCCTAGGTAAATCACAGGGCGACATGGGAACTCAGCCCTGGTAACTTCTTGCCGTATCAGCCCACAAATCATTTAACAATCATTATCATAATTACTGCTAAATTATTGTTGTGCTGGAGGGATGGGGAGAAGGTCTGTTTTTTCACTCTGGTTTCACTGAAGGGTCCAAGATGACTATTTAAATTTCCAGAATAAATAATTTCCTTTCCCATGATTGTCTCAGAGAAGCCAAACCTTCCCTGGTGACTTTTAATTCTAGTTCTCCAATCTTAATTTTTCAGTGGCCTTGAGCAAGACATGTAAGTGCACAATGCCTTAATTCCTCTAGTCACTAAATAGTAATAATGATACCTGCTCTCCTTGGGCTGTAAGAGTGATTGCTTAAAGATTGCTAAGCACTTTTAAAACAAAATAGCCTAGGGGGGGTGGGGGAGGGAGGAATTCATTTTTAAGAGAAGGTGAAATATAAAGAGCATCTTTGAGGGGGGTTTTTTCTGCTGCTTTGTGTTTATCCTGAACTTCTCAACTCTTTCCCACTTCAGCACCTGCCCACGCTTGGATCTATGCATTTTGTCCCTGGTCCATGTCCCCTGATTAACTCCTACATATCCTCATGTTTCAGCTTAACTATCTCTTCTTCAGGAAAGCTTCCTAAAGACAAGGAAAGGATCTGTTTTAGTCAACACTGAATGGCCAGTGCCTAGAACAGCACCTGGCATATGCAAAAAAAAGCTCAATCCATCTTTCTTTATTTTAATTAGTTAGTTAGTTAGTTAGTGAATGAGTGAATATATTTGGAGTATTGGGTGATTCATTTCATCACTCTGGACTTTTTTTTAGTTTTCACATTTGCAAAATAAACAGCTAAAATAAATCATCGCCAATGTTTCTTAAGCTAACATTCTGGTATTATGATTTGGGGATTAGCCCTCCTCTCCTTGATCTTTTAAACACTTTTTTCATTTTATTCTGCCCGATGGAATCCACTTAACTACTAAGATCACTGTGATGGTTAATTGTGTGTGTCAGCTTGGCTAGACAACACGGTGCCCAGATATTTGCTCAAACATTATTCTCAGTGTTTCTGTTGAGAGTGTTTTAGATTAGATTAACATTTAAATCAGTGGACTTTGGGCAAAGCAGATTGCTCTCTATCATGTAGGGGGCCCTCATCCAATTAGCTGAAGACCTGAACAGAACAAGAAGATCAGCCTCCCCAAAGCAAGAGAGAAATTTTCCAGCAGACTGTCTGTTTTTATTATTATTATTATTGTTGTTGTTTAAAGTATTACAAATAGTAGTATACACGCCTCCTTTTTCCCCCATTGACCTCCCCCCAGCCTCCCTCACCCCCTGGCACATGCCCTCACACCCCACCCCCCGCCAGTGTCTTTGTCCATTGGTTATGCTTATATACAAGCATACAAGTCCTTTGGTTGATTACTTACCCCCATCCCTAACCCTCCCCTGTCTTCCCTCTGAAATTTGAAAGTCTGTTCGATGCTTCTTTGTCTCTGTATCTATTTTTGTTCATCAGTTTATGATTTTCATTGTATTCCACAAATGAGTGAGATCATGTGGTATTTATCTCTCTGACTGGCTTATTTCACTTAACATAATGCTCTCCAGTTCCATCCATGCTGTTGCAAATGGTAAGAATTCCTTCTTTTTTACAGCAGCGTAGAATTCCATTGTGTTGATATACCACAGTTTTCTGATCCACTCATCTACTGATGGGCACTTAGGCTGTTTCCAAGTCTTAGCTATGGTGAATTGTGCTGCTATGAACATAGGAGTGCATATATTCTTTCTGATTGGTGTTTCTGTTTTCTTGGGATATATTCCTAGAAGTGGGATTACGGGGTCAAATGCAAGTTCCATTTTTAATTTTTTGAGGAGACTCCATACTGTTCTCCACAGTGGCTGCACCAGTCTGCATTCCTACCAGCAGTGCAAGAAGGTTCCTTTTTCTCTACATCCTTGCCAGCACTTGTCATTTGTTGATTTGTTGGTGATAGACATTCTGACAGGTGTGAGATGGTATCTCATTGTTGTTTTGATTTGTGTCTCTTGGATGATTAGTGACTTTGAGCATGTTTTCATATATCTCTTGGCCTTCTGTATGTCTTCTTTCGAAAAATGTCTAGTTAGGTCCTTTGCCCATTTTTTTATTGGATTATTTACCTTCCTTTTGTTAAGTTGTATGAGTTCCCTATAAATTTTGGAGATTAAACCCTTATTGGAGATCACATTGGCAAATATGTTCTCCAAAGCAGTGGACTTTCTTATTGTTTTATTGATTGTTTCTTTTGCTATGCAGAAGCTTTTTATTTTGATGTAGTCCCATTTGTTTATTTTCTCCTTAGTTTCATTGCCCTAGGAGCTGTATTGATAAAGATATTGCTACAACAAATGTCTGCTATTTTGTTGCCTATGGCTTCTTCTAATATTTTTATGGCTTCCCGTCTTACGTTTAAGTCCCTTATCCATTTTGAGTTTATTTTTGTGTATGGTGTAAGTTTGTGGTCTAGTTTCATTTTTTTTGCATGCATCTGTCCAATTTTCCCAACACCATCTATTGAAGAGACCCCAACAGACTGTCTTTGGACTTCATCTGCAACATCAGCTCTTCCTGGTTCTTCAGATTCTAAGTGGAACATTGGCTCTCTCAGGTCGCCAGCTGGGCAACACATTCTGCAGACTCTGAACTTGACAGCCTTGTATGATTCAATTCCTTATAATAAACATCCACCTATCTGTCTTTCTATACATACACACATGCATGCATACATACATACATCCTACCACACACAGACTATTGGTTCTGTTTCTCTGGAGAACCCTAATGCAATCACAGTAGCCCTTCCTATCCCTAGAGAGCGGGATAGTTCTAATGCTATCACAGGAGGCTAGATTCAGACTCTAGATTTGAAGACCTGGAGAAAACTGGTGCTGGGTACCGTAAGAGTCAGCAGGAACTTCACTAAGAGTGGTTCCAGGTATCAGCCTATTTGGCTCTCCTCTATTGATCCACCAGTCTCCCAGTCTGGAACTGACCCAAGATCAAAGTAATGTGAGCAGCTCCAGTCCAGTACAGTGTGTAGGATTTCGCTTTCTGCCTTCTTGGTGGCTCACTTCATTCTGAGATGGTCTTGGTTCTAATAAACAAACAAACAAGCAAAGCACAGACTAAGCCCTAGTCTGGGTCCTCTTGTTCTTTCTAGTCTCCTTCTCAGCATCAAAAATACTATCCCTGAACCTAAACCCAGATGAATTGTTCCTATCTCCCTAAATAGTATCCCTTTGTAGAAAACAGACCTTCACAGCCCACACATAGTCAGTCTTCTAGGTTAATACTAAAGAAACCTTGATGGATTTTCTATACTTCCCTTCTATTTGCGTTCATCATTACATCACTCTTCTTGAACATACTTTCTAATGCATTAAAATTCCCAAATTTACTGTTTATTTTTCATTAGTTTTCATTGCTTATATTGTATATTGGTTTCCCTCTGTGGTTTAACTTAGTTATATTTAAATTCAATTCATATGTTTTCTATTTTAGAGCTTTTCAGGCACACCTTCATCAATATGGCACTATCATTTTGTCACAAGACACAACAAAAATTTGAATGGGGCCATAACAGTTTCTGCATACTCAGTATCTTCCAATTGGTATATGCATTTAAAGATGGCCTGGATAGTAAGTTATGTATTTAATAAAGTGAGTTGTAGTGAAATTTCTACTTTATTCTAGATCAGTGGCCGGCAAACCGCGGCTCGCGAGCCACATGCAGCTTTTTGGCCCCTTGAGTGTGGCTCTTCCACAAAATACCATGCCTGGGTGAGTTTATTTTGAAGAAGTGCCATTAGAAGAAGTTTAAGTTTAAAAAATTTGGCTCTCAAAAGAAATTTCAATAGTTGTACTGTTGATATTTGGCTCTGTTGACTAATGAGTTTGCTGACCACTGTTCTAGATCATCCCTAATAGTTATGGAATAATAGACTAGCAATAGTCCTATAAGAAATTCTAATGTTTTTTCAGACTAAAGAAAAATCCCATTTCCCATTTGTGAAAAATATCCTAAAGGTAAACAATAAACTCAAATTCCAAGTAATTATTTGGGTGTTATTGTATGAAGACTACAAAAAAATTTCATCTGTATAGTTTCTCACTGCAATCAGTAAGACCTTCTCCTTTTTCTCTGTCTCTTTTACCTTCTTTTCAGTCTATAAGTACTACCAAAATAACAACCAGAATTAACAATTAAGTCAGAGCAGGTCATCAAACACAAGAGAAGCATGACAATTTTTCTATGATGGAAACTTTAGCAAAGTAAAACTGGAATAAAATATGGGATTTCTTGTGACATTTGTTATGTCACACAGTTTAAAGAGCAGGACCTAATTTTGTTTTTCTTAAATCTACTGCAAAATTGGAAATCCAGAGGAAAAAGTAAATAATTTTTACTCAAAAATTATTCAATGCTTTTAACATTATGAAAATATACACTGAGTGGCCAGATTATTATGACCACCCCATCAGTGCTTCATTGGGCCACCTTTTGCCTTCAATACTGCAGCAATTCTTGGCATTGACTCCACGAGATGTTGAAAGGTGATGCAAGGAATCTGACACCATGCCTGATGAATAGCACTGTCCAGTTCTATGAGATTTGATGGTTGTGGAACCAGCTGCCTGATGGCTCTTTTAACTTCGTCCCACAAATGCTCAATTGGATTGAGATCTGGTGATTGTGGGGCCACCTAAGCAAGGTAAAGTCTCCCTCATGTCTTTAAACCACATGGCGCATTGTCTTGTTGGAAGAAGCCATCTCCATTGGGATACGCCATCAACATGGTAGGATGAACTTGATCAGCAGTGATACTTATGTATGTTATGCTATTCAGACGTTGTTCCACACGAATTAAAGGGCCCAAATCATGCCAGGAAAACATGCCACAAACCATAACACTGTCCCCACCAGCTTGAAGGGTTGTACTCATGCATGTGGGGTGCATGCTTCCATGCTGTTTCCGCAAAATTCTCACTCTGCCATCTGCATGATACAACTAGAAACGTGATTCATTGGACCACATGACTTTTTTTCCAATGCTCGACTGTCCAATCCTTGTGTTCCTGTACGAATTGGAGACGTTTTATCTTGGTAACTACAGACAGCAAAGGTGTTCGAACAGGCCTTCGGCTTCCATATCCCATATGATGCAGTGCACGGCTAATTTGCCTACAAACATCAGGTGGTCATAATAATCTGGCCACTCAGTGTATATGCATAAGCTTATTCATCGAACCACTGTTTGTAACTGCCAAATATTGGAAACAACCCAACTGTCCATATACAGGAGAATGGTTAAATAAACTATAATATATCCACACAATGGAGTGCTAAGAAAAATGAGGAAAATCTCTATGCACTGATGTGGTGAGATTTTTAGGACATATTGTTAAGTGGGGAAAAAAAACACAAAAGAGTACATATCATATGAGAACTTTCATAAAAAGGAAGAAGTGATAAGTAAATATACATGTCAATGCTCATTTGTTAAAAAGAAACACAGGGAGGATAAACCAGAAATTGTTGACATTAGGTAACCACAAGGGGGAGGAGCAAATAGAAATAATAAAAGGAATGAGTGGGGTGTAAATGTTACTACTCTGAGAATATCTTTTCATACAGTTCTGTCTTTTGAAATCACATTAATGTTTCATGTGCTCAGAAAAAAAAGAAAACAAATAAAATTAACAAATATGAGGAGAGACTAAAAAATGTACCCATTGTTTTAATTATTTTGCCAAGAACAATATTCACTACATATATTCAGGATACAGCTTGCTTGGTGGTTTTGAAAATGTTTTCTTTAGGCTTTTCTCTCTATAAGTAAATAGACAATAAAGGTTAGTAACAGTTTGGCTTCCAAAATCTTATTAGAATAAAAGTTTTCAAAAACATTTTTTTCATTATATTCAGTTAAATAATACTTATCCATAGCAAAGAATCTAATTTTTTAAAATATATTTTATTGATTTTTTACAGAGAGGAAGGGAGAAGGATAGAGAGTTAGAAATATTGATGAGAGAGAAACATCAATCAGCTGCCTCCTGCAAACCCCTACTGGGGATGTGCCCACAACCAAGGTACATGCCCTTGACTGGAATTGAACCAGGGACCCTTCAGACCGCAGGCTGACGCTCTATCCACTGAGCCAAACCGGTTAGGGCAAGAACTAAATTTTTTAATGTGCACATAATTGTGTACTTCCATTAGAAAACATTTGAAATTATCTATCCTTGGGTGGACCTAAATTTGCAGATTCAAAGTAACTACCATGTTTTGTCCTCTTTGCATAAACATTGCACTCCTTCCCTACTGCTTTATTTAATGTGCAGTTCTTCACGACAGCCCTCATGATGGTCCTTCAGCTTGCCCAAAAGAAATGAGAAGTTTAATAAGTACCTCTGACATCAGATAACATTTAAGATCAACTCTTTATATAAGATGGCACCAGTCAATTTTTTCCTGATAGATCACTACTCATTCTTTCTCTTGTCATTCAGTTGCCTATCTATAAAATAATCATCAGTTTTTTCAATTTCATACTTTACAAGGGGCTTCATTCAATGTAAATTTGAAAGATTCAACTTTAGTTCCAGAATCTACATGATGAATTCTCCCATATAAGTTGCATTTTAAAAAAAACAGATAAATGAATGTGCCTGAATCATAAAATAATGCACAGCACATGGTAGATTGAACCCTGACATTAAGGATCACTTTGAGACAATTTGATCCTTAGTAGAAGATTATCTTTTTCTAACAAAATATTATCACTGATATTGCTACAGCAATCACACAGCAAAATTACATCATCCATAAATTCAACTATCTGTGGTAAAATAAGATGATCATCTATTATAACATTAAAAATGGGATTCCGGATCTGAGAAAGAGTTCGAAGAAAATAAACCTCTAGAATCCATCTCAACTCTAAAATGCACAGTTCATGAACTATGTCATAAATCAAGAACAAAAGCAACATATTGATTCCTTTTTAAAACCATGAACTAAGGAAAGAATTTACTCAAAACAAATATGCAAGTATTTTTTTTTGCAGTGTGCAAGTCCTCTATATAGACAGTCAATAGTGTCTATTTCAAAAGATAAAGTAATAATCATCACTCATCAGAGAGCAAGGTAGACAAGTGGGCTTGGGAGCTTGACCTGAGAGGGAACCGTTCACACATTACACAGCTCAGGGCCCTCCCTCTGGGACCATGGCTTTCTCAATGTCACTTCCATTAGTAGAAGGGAAATGGCCAACTCTGCTTCAAAGAGAAGAGCCATAGATTTTCCTTCTGCCATTACAGCAATGGGAAACACAGCCTCATTTCTTTACTGGCTGGAGTTTTGGCTTTGTACTGGTCACCTTACTCATGCATACCTTGTCAGAGTCTCATTTTTCTGTTCATATTTGTTCTTGGGTGAATGCTCTGTACATGTCTTCACCACTACAAATGAGTAGTTGCCTTTTCTCCTCTCCCAGCCTTTAATGATTCTGAAATCCAGCACGTTAATGTGAATGAGATCAAACTAAGGAAGAGTACCAATTTGAAATTTAAAGCAGAAACAAAAGTTACTAGCATTAAAGCTAAATACTTAATAATCTAAGATATTAGCCCTATCAATAGAGGTACAATCACACACACACACACACACATACACACACACACACACTCAGCTCACTTTTAAAGCACAGCATGCAGCTTAGCACTTGTAAATTTACTACAAGACTAACTTCATAAAATGAATCATGTTTCCTTGTTGATACATTAGAAGATTAAAACTTGTCAGTGTCGAGAAACCAAGATGGCAGCATAGGTAAACACCTAAACTGCTGCCTCGCACAACAATTTCAAAACTACAACTAAAAGACAAAACGGACATCATCCAGAACCACAGGAAGGCTGGCTGAGTGGAAGTTCTACAACTAGAAGGAAAGAGAAAAGCACACTGAGACTCACAAGACCTGTGGAAGTAAAGGCAGAGGTACGGAGGCACGTGCACAGAGAGGGCTGGCAACTGAGTATGCAACTGGCTTTCTCAAGCAGGAGTGAGACAAAAGCTCCCAACTGCTCTGAACTCCAGTTCCGGGAGAGACTCTGGGGACCCAGACTCATACGGGGAGAAACTGGACTGTCTGGCAGCGGGCAAAACTCGAGGGCAGCTTTCTCTTAGAGGTGCTTACAGTGATTACCGCGGGACACTGAGACACAGGGGCCTCTTAGTATAGGGCTGACGGGAAGCCATCGATGTTTGCTCCACCCTGAGACTCCACCCCATCCAAGCTGAACGCAGAGGCTTTTGCAAGTCTCGTCTCATAAGGGTATCTCCAGCACAGAAGTTCTCCCAGTGTAGACACAGCTGATCCTCACAGCCAATTGGCCTGGAGGTCAATTCCCCACAGTGATATCAACAACAATCAAGACTTAACTACAACAAGACTGTGCACACAGCCCACAAAGGGGTGCACCAAGAGTGTCCACCTCAGGTAATTGGGGAGGCTGAGCCACTGGGCCCTATAGGACACCTAGCACACAAAGCCACTATCAACTCAGGGAAGCAGCCAAAATGCGGAGACAAAGAAACAGGTCACAAATGAAAGAAATGGAGGAAAGTAAATGACTGGATATAGAGTTCAAAACCACGGTTATAAAGTTTTTCAAGAATTTCCTAGAAAAGGCCGATAAATTTAGCAAGACCCTCGAGGATATGAAAAAGAACCAACTAAAAATTAAGCATACACTGACTGAAATAAAAAATAATATACAGAGATCCAACAGCAGACTAGAGGATCGCAAGAATCAAGTCAAAGATTTGAAATACAAAGAAGCAAAAAACACCCAACCAGAAAAGAAAAAAGAATCCAAAAATACGAAGATAGTGTAAGGAGCCTCTGGGACAACTTCAAGCGTACCAACATCCGAATTATGGGGGTGCCAGAAGAAGAGAGAGAGCAAGATATTGAAAATCTATTTGAAGAAATAATGACCGAAAACTTCCCCCACCTGGTAAAAGAAATATACTTACAAGTCCAAGAAGCGCAGAGAACCCTAAACAAAAGGAATCCAAAGAGGACCACACCAAGACACATCATAATTAAAATACCAAGAGCAAAAGACAAAGAGGGAATCTTAAAAGCAGCAAGAGAAAAACAGTTAGTTACCTACAAGGAAGCACCCATACAATTGTCAGCTGATTTCTCAAAAGAAACTATGCAGACCAGACAGGAGTGGCAAGAAATATTCAAAGTGATGAATAGCAAGAACATACAACCAAGATTACTCTACCCAGCAAAGCTATCATTCAGAATTGAAGGTCAGATAAAGAGCTTCACAGATAAGAATAAGCTAAAGGAGTTCATCACCACCAAACTAGTATTATATGAAATGCTGAAAGGTATTCTTTAAGAAGAGGAAGAAGAAGAAAAAGGTAAAGATAAAAATTATGAACAACAAATACCTATCTATCAAGTGAATCTAAAAATCAAGTGAATAAAAAATCTGATGAACAGAATAAACTGGTGAATATAATAGAATCAGGGGCATAGAAAGGGAGTGGACTGACAATTCTCGAGGGGAAAGGGGTATGGGGGGTGCAGGAAGAGACTGGACAAAAATCATACACCTATGGATGAGGACAGTGGGGGGGGGTGGTAAGGGCAGAGGGTGTGATGAGAACCGGGTGGAGGGGAGTTATGGGGGGAAAAAAGAGGAACAATTGTAATAATCTGAACAATAAAGATTTATTAAATTAGAAAAAAACTTGTAAGTGTCATAAAATCATAACTACACAATTAGTTATGTAACTAGACAATTAGTAAATCTCTTATCACAATTATTAATGGAAAAAGATGATTTTGACAAATATTGACAGTAAAATATTTTACTTGTATGACTATACTTAATATGTTATCCTATCTAATAAAGAGGAAATATGCTAATTGACTACCTCACCCTCAAAGATGGCGGCGCCCACAGCCAATAAGGAGGAAATATGCTAATTGACTGCCATGCCCTCAGAGATGGCAGCGCCCACAGCCACAGGATGGCAGCGTCCAGTCCCCTCAGACCTGCTGGGACGGCAGGCACGCAGCAAGACCGGGCCTGCCTACAGGCGGGTCCGGCCTTGCCGTGCACCTGCCTCCAGAGTCCCCCAGTCCCCTCAGCCCCCCAGCCACCCAGGGCTGGTCCAAGGCACAGGCAAGCCTCTGATGGCGGCTTCCCAGCAGTCTAGGGACGCCCAAGGCTCAGGTAACCAGGGCAGGACAAGTCTTGCGCTGCCAGCAGTAGCAGCAGCAGAGGTGTGATGGGGTGTCGCCTTCCCTGATCGCCGGGTTGCCTCCCGCCCCTGAGGGCTCCTGGACTGTGAGAGGGGGCAGGCCGAGCTGAGGGATCCCCCCATTCCAGTGCATGAATTTTCATGCACCGGGCCTCTAGTGTTAAAATAATTCCTTTAAAAACCATTACAAGTGAGATAAGTGTATCACAAGCCTAAATAGTGCAATTGTCTTTCTCATCCATTTCCTTTAATTATATAGTTGTGGAAAATTCTATGTATTTAATACTTTACAGAAACTTTCTACAAACTCTACCTCTACACCCCATAAAAAATGTTTCATCCTGTTTTAACTTTTTAACCTATATCAATGAACGATTTCCAAATGTAATAATATGATTTGGTGACTGAGCATAGTGTCATCACCAGTATTGGCTGTTAACACATCAAGATGGGGGAGTATGTCTAACAAAGTGACAGTTGTTGGACCTTAGGACAAAGAAGGACTCCAGCAACAGCCGAGGACACGCTATGTGGATGTGATATGCGGGATGGGAAACTATCATCTCGCAGAAGCTCAGTTAAATTAATGAAATTCCAAAATTTAGGAAACTGGACTTTTTCATGGCTTTCCTACATGAAATGGAACCCCCAGATTTAGACACTCACAGGTTAAGGAAAGAGTTATTCAAGTCTCACTAAACCAGGAATGGTGTGAGAGCTCTTTTTCACTAGGCACTAACTTCTTTTTCTGTGCCTTTTCTAATTTGATACTGTTACTCCTTCTTTTATAGCCTTCTCCACATTTAAGGAAAAAAGTAAGAAATGCTGATGGACAATTAAAAAAATAAAAGTGAGAAGACAAAGTAAGAAGGACTATAAAAGCCTCAATCTCAGTGGAAGTTAGATTGACTCCCTCATTCATTCAACAAATATTTCCTGGGGGCCTCCTATGTGTCAGATACTTTTGAATCCCACTTAGTCACCAAGAGCTGTGAATTCTAAGCATCCATTTTCAAAAGTGTTCCCTGGGTCATATCTCTAAATTAGCAAATAATGAGATATGTGGATGTTCTTTAGGACCATGAGTGGAGGAAATGTTTTGTGCAGCTCAGCTCACTTGGCCACTCTGGGCTACAGAAGCGGGTTTTCCACACCAACAGAGTGGGTACCAATAGGACACACGGGCCAACTTAAACTTCAATGAAGAGAAGACTGATCTGATTTCTAAGTGATTTATTTTAACCCTCAAATATTTCAAAGAAACATTTCAACGTTCAAACATTGCAAAGCAGCTGCTTAGAGTGCATTTGTATTACATGTTAAAAATGTTGACTCTTCCATCAGAGGGAGACTGGGAGGGTAAGATATGTATGAATTACTCACTTCATCATGGAGTTTGATGGGCTAGGGTCCTTCCTAGTGAATATCACTTAAATTTTTTCCATATGTTATCTACTCAAAGGTCTAAGAATGCTAATTTAGGTCGTTCTGGGCTAAAATTCCTTTTCTCTGTCCTTGTCCCAAAAGATACATAATAGACTCTAACACTGAACCCTAAGAACAGCAACTAAAAATGGTACTTGTGCCAGTAAAACTATCAGAAGCAGTAAAAATAACAGACTTTATTCCCCTTCCTGGTATATCACTTATGTCTGATAGAGAGACATAGTGAAAGGCACATGGTATTTTACCATCATACAAACCAACTATTAGTACTATTGACAGTAAGTAAATTTCAAAGCCCAAAATTCCCTCATGCAAATTCAACGAAAGTGAGCGTTTTAAAAAACCTACAAAGAAGCTATTCACGAAAACATATTTATAGCTCTAAAGTTAAAAATAAACGAAGGAAACATCAGCCAAGCAATATGTGTGTCTGCCATCCCACTCAGCAAAAAAATGCACTGCCCTGCAACAATTCCCCATGGTGGAAGACTCTACTTTTTTATTGATCA